>NC_041385.1:506773159-506838015 GCF_002162155.2 Triticum dicoccoides | reverse complement strand
CCGAGGTCGCGCGCGAACGTGTCCGCTGATGTTTAGGTACCGAATTTACCAAGTTTGACCGTAGATGCTCTAATGCACCTTAGAGCAACTCCAACGGGGCGACCCAAACGGACGCGCGCTTTGTCTGCTTAGCTCGGCCAGGCGGACGTGGGCGTCCGCATTTTAAAATGGGTCGGCTTGACCGCTCAACGGGGAGGCCGACCCAAATGTGCCGGCGTGGAAAAAAAGTTGCACGAAATAAACATAAATAAACATAAAGTGGCCGGTCAAACGCCGGCCAAAGTCCACCTAAATCTAATAAACATTAAATAAAACATTAAAAAAAGTCTGCGCCCGCCTGCTACCGCCCCGCACGCTGCCCTAGACGTCGTCGGCCTTGCCCTTGCCCTTGCCCTCCACACCGCGGTCGTCGGTGAGGTCGATGAAGACCGGAGCAGGGCCAGCCCACCTGAACGCCGCCTGTTACGCTGCCAGGGCAGCCTCCTCCGGCGTCTGCTGGGGCGGCGGCATTGCAGCGAGCCGCACGCGCTCCTCCTCCTCCTCCTCGAGCCGGAGCGCCTCGGCGTCGCGTTGGAGCATGGCCTCGTAGAGCATATGCTCCTCGCCGTCGGCCTGCTCCTGGCGGAGCCATGCTCCTTCCATCGCTCGAGGTGGGCCGCCTCCTCCTCTGGCGTGGCGGCGAAGTGGACGGGAGGCGCGCTCACCCACTCGTGGTACTGACCCGTCCACGAGTAGGCCTCCTCCGGCCAAGTGGGTGGAGGCGGGAAGCGCTTACGCTCCGGCTCCGGCTTGGGCTGGACGGGCGGCGACGGTGGAGGCGGCGGCACGAAGAGCGGGGTGTGGACGGAGTCGCTCGCCGCCGACAGGGCAAGGGCTTGCTCCAGCCCATCCCAGTGCGCGTCCTCGTCGATGCGGCTAGCATCCAGCGCGTGCTGCAGGGCCTCTTCGAGGGCGGCTTGGTACTGCGCCTCCGCCTCCATGTCCTCCGGCTCTACCTCCGGGGGCGTCGGTGGGAACGGCGGCGAGACGGCGTCAACACTCGAGCGTCGTTGCTCCTCGTGTTCGAGGGCGAACCAAGCCTCCCAGTTGGGAGAGTCGGCGGCATACTCAGGCAGCCGACGCTGCTCCGGCGTGAGCAGCGCGCGGCGCCGACGCACCTCGTCGTCGTGCGCCCGCTGGGTCCGTGGAAGCGCCGGCACCGGGATCCGGTTTGGATCCAAATGCCAATGGTGCGGCAGCGTCATGTCGGGGTAGGGGAGGGGCTGCCTGTACTCCCAGTGCCACCGCGCTTGGTGCACCGGGATGTGCAGGCGCCGGGGTTCAGGGCGGAAACGCGCCGGCGGTGGAGGGGGAGGAGGAGCACGGGATGACGAGGTGCCGGGGTGCCCTTGCCCTTGCCCTTGCCCTTGCTGCTGCCGAAGAGGCCCATGGCGCGCGCTAGGGTTTGCGGTCGCTAGCGAGGAAGCAAAGGGACTGGTGGGGGGCCAGGTGTGGACAGGAGAAGTGGATGAGGCCGACCCCGCCGCACGCGTGGTTAAAAAAGAACGCACGCACTGGTTGATGCGTGGGCCCGCTGTCAGTGATCGCTATAAATAAGACGACCGGTGGTGGTTGGGTGGCCGCCAAGTGGGGACGCGACGGACGGCGAGGAGACGCGCGGCGCGTCCGCGCCAACGCATTCCAGGCGCGATTTTGTGCCGGAAATGATCGGCCCGAACGCAAGGCGGATACGATTTGAGTTTGGGTCGACGCGTTGGGCCGCCACTTTTGTCCGCGCCGATCCAAACGGACGCGGGCGGATGAAATGGGTCGCCCCATTGAAATTGCTCTTGTATTTTGAATCGAAGGGAGGCATCTCTACGAACGACGTGGTCCACTATTGCAGCTCCCACATGCACTGTGAGGCGTGCGCCCACCGGCTCTTGAGGTTGAAGCGAACCGCGGCTCAACACAACCGCTAGTTGGGAAGGGTGGCTAAACAATTCGCTCCGACACCGAGGGAATCGTCAGGAAGCAAAGGCATGAGTCGACCCCGACGAGGCAAAGCACATAAACAAATGGATCGGGTTTGCGGTACGTACAACGGAGAGAAGAGCGGGATCTACCCGGGAGATCTGGGCACGATATATAGTCGTGTCGTAAAGGCGTGATCTCCCCCCGCGATCCTGCCCAGCAGAAGCTTCGCTGGTCGATCGCGCGCAACCGATCCTCTCCCGCGTGCTATACAATATCGGCCGGCAGGAGGGCCAGGCGTACGAGTCTGCTTTGGGATCATGGTGTTTCGTGAGGATTTCCAAACCCCCGTGTCTGCCTTACCTGCCCGGTTCGGTTCGCTGGGTTGACTGACGGGCTGGCTCGGGGTTGGGCATTGGCTCTGCGGATATTCGCTTCACGTGCGACCTGGACCACCGCTAGATATTGCCAGCACCCCGCTAATTTTTTTATTGCCAGCACGTCCAAATAACTGGAGTACAAGGGCATGCGTCGCCATCGTGATTGGTTGCATCAGGGCAACTCGCGTCAAACATCAATTCATCATATAGACATCATCAAATGTCCGTGAAAATTTATGGATCATCAACAAGACCACAAACACCGCTTTTGGTTGATTTTTAGAAAGAAAATAAATAGCAAAAGGCCATAAAAACAAGTAATAAAACATCTAAGGGCCAGCCTTTTAAGCTGCCAAAAGAACTGGCCTTAGAAGTCCGACATCGCGATCGGAGATGAGCCCGTGCGGGACGATGTGAGCAAGGCAGCGGTGACAACAAATGATCGTCGTGCTGGTCCGGCGTGTTGCCGTCCTCCGCCTCTAGCTCTCGAAGAGAAGCTTGCCCTCCACCTCATTGAAGCAGAGCCACGACTGATGAGGTCACCTATTACAGGTTGGACCCACATGGAGCACATCACCACCATGGATAGGTCCCTGGACCATGCCAGCATTCGGATGCGTACACCAGGAAGTCCTCTCGGACGGTTAGACGGCACACGGACGACCACCTGCCACTCGGCTGACAAACCACCCCTTGGACCAAAGAGGCAAGCATGCGGCATGGGATCTGCAACGGTCGAGGAATCCTAAGTCATCCATTAAACAAAGTCAAGGCAACCGTTACCTGTAACTGCAGTAGTTGAGGCTCATCACACCTGTAACTGAAGCATTCAGTGTCATTTAATGTCCCGTCAACGTGGAGGACATGGGGCTGCGGCTCACTATATATAAGCCGCACCCCCTCCATAACTGGGCACGAGGAACCTTTGTAACATACCCATCAAATCAAAGCAAGCCTGAGGGCATGAGACGTAGGGCTATTACCTCCACCGAGAGGGGTCTGAACTCGTTAAATACCGAGTGTTACACCTGCGTCATAGCTAGGTTCTGCCCCCTTATTCATACCCCTAGTACTCATTGTCAGGATCGTAACCCCGACAGTTGGCGACCACCGTGGGGCTAGGCGTCTAACAAGTTTCACGGCGTAGGTGGATTTCTTGATCATCATGTTAGACGTCGGCGAAATCCGTGTTGGGACACTCTCCTTCGCCGACGACTCAACGAGGCCCCGCTGGACGTGGAGGCGCTGCCCGTCCACTACGCGACACATTTCCACGCATCATCCTACAGAGTCCTTCTCCAACAGCCCTCGGCCCCGTACCGAGTGGCCACTCGCCCTCCCATCGCGTGTTGCCGCAAGTGTTCCGGACGCTCGTTGCTGCAACGCTGGATCAAGCACACTGTGGCCACCCAAGCCGCAACAGAGCATATGGCGGCTCTCGAATTCGACGAGCCCGCCCTCGACCTCTCCGAGGGTCACTCGTCGATTCCTCTGAGGACTCCGAGTGCAAAAGTATTGAGTCAGACGCCAAAATTCTCATGGTGGACAACTCCGAGCATCGCACGCCCCCGGGATACACGGATGCCCGGGACCGCCGCGCAGGCGCGTCACACGGCAACGCTGACAATGGTATCGCGGGGCACGAGCCGTACGTGCCCTAGGCTCTCACCCAGGAGCCACACATCCGGTTCGTTGCGTGCTTCGCGCCCCCGGAGCCTCACCAAGTCACGTGCATCCTCCGCGGGTACAGGCGCCTGCGTTGGCTCGCCACTCCAAGAGGCTCTTTGGAGGGGCAAACGCCACGCAGCCCCAGCCACGCGCGTGTGAGGAGTGCGCCATCACCTTTGATTCCCGAGACAACCCCAAGTTCACGGTTGCCACCGGCGCACTTCCCATGCTGTGCACTCCCACTATCAGCAACATCTCCGTCACCAAGACCCTCATCAATGGGGGTGCGGGCCTCAATATGATCTTCGTCGAGGCCTTCGAGACGCTCCAGGTGCCCTTGGATCAGTTGGCGCCAACGGTCCTTCTCCGGGGTGACCAATGGCTCCACCACTCCCTTGGGGCATGTGCGCCTCCTTGTCACTTTCGGCACCCGAGACAACTACCGCACCGAGCTCATTGACTTCGGTGTGGCCCACATGGGCCTCCCGTACAACGCAATCCTGGGATACTCCACGCTTGCCAAGTTCATGGAGGCAACCCATCATGGCTACAACATCGTCAAGATGCCCGACAGTGGCGGTGTCATTACCGTTGCCGGAGACAAGAAAGACGCAGTCGGGGTCCTCAAACATGCCTACAAGGACACGACGGCTTCGTGCTCGGGCGCAGAGGACAGGCCGGGTCCCCGGAGACCGCGCGTGCAAGCAAAAAACATTTGTTCTCTCAGGACCGCGTCGAAACAAAGAAGGTGTCGGTCGACGGAAGCGGCTTGGGTCCTACCTTCACCATCGGCGCCAGCCTTCCCCTGGAGCAGGAAAGTGTGCTCGTCGCTTTCCTACGGGCGAACAATGATGTGCCTGGATGATGTCTGACCTGGCCGGCGTCCCGAGGAAGGTGATCGAGAATCATCTGGCGGTGTGTCCCAAAGCTCATCCTGCCAAGTAGAAGGCGCGGCGTCAAGTACCGGAGAAGCAGGCATTCATTGTCCAGGAGGTGTATAAGCTGCAAGAGGCGGGGGTCATACGAGAGGTGCGCCACCCTGAGTGGCTCGCCAACCCCGTCGTGGTCCCCAAGAAAGGCGGGAAGAAACTTCATGAGCCTCAACAAGGCCTGCCCCCAGGATCCTTTTCCGCTCCCGCGCATTGATCAAATTGTGGACTCCACCGCCGAGTGTGACCTGCTGTGTTTTCTGGATGCCTTCTTGGGCTACTACCAGATCAGAATGGCGACAGGAGATGTTGAAAAGACGGCCTTCATCTCCCAGTGTGGTGTGTTCTTCTATACCTACATGCCATTCGGTTTGAGGAGCGTTGGTGCCACCTTCCAACGACTGATGCACATCACACTGGGGCTGCAACTAGGGAGGAACGCGGAAGCGTATGTCGATGACATCATGGTCAAGTCGCGTGAGGCCAAGACCTTGAGTGAAGACTTGGAAGAAACGTTCCCCAACCTGCGCAAGGTCAGCCTGAAGCTCAACCCCGGCAAGTGTGTCTCGGGGTCCCCTCCGGCAAGCTGCTCGGCTTCCTAGTCTCTCATCGAGGGATCGAGACCAACCCCGAGAAGATTAAGGCCATCGAGAAAATGCACCCCTAGACTCTCAAGGAGATGCAATGGTTGGTGGGGTGCATGGCTTCCCTGGGGTGTTTCATCTCCAAATTCTGCGAGCAGGCCTTGCCGTTCTTCAAACTGATGAAGAGGATTGGGTCCTTCGAGTGGACCCCGGAGGCGGATGGTAGTGCCACGCTTCTGCGAGCCTCTGGTACTCTACTTGGCGGCTACCCCGTAGAAGGCTAGTGCCACGCTAGTGGCAGTTCGGGAGGTGCACGCCCTTGCCAAGGGGATGCTCCCCCGGACTCCACGGGTCTCCCGACCCTTCAAGGCCTTTAGAGTCTTGCCAGCTTCCAGGGCCCGTGGGCACCCCGAGCTACAGGGCGGCGCCTCTAGGACCCCCGTGCCTCATGAGGCTCCCGGGCCTCACGCGCCCCCTCAGGAGAAGGATGTCACCGAACTCGCGCGCCTCGTCGAGCACCCCGTGTATTTCGTCAGCACGGTGTTACGGGATGCGTGTGCACGTTACCCTATGCAGCAAAAGCTTCTTGGTGCGCTCCTGGTCGCTGAATGGAACATCGAGCTACAGGCCTTCGAGCTGGAGTTCTTCACCACCAGGGTCATCAAGGGAGCGGCCCTTGCTGACTTCATGGAGGAATGGATGGATACCTATGAGGAGAAGCCCCGCGATGTCAAGTCACTCCTGCTGGGGGATGAGGCGCCCGCCGGTTGGGTCTTGCACTTTACGGCGCTTTTTCCAGGCAAGGCGCGGGGCTATGGTCATGCTTGTTTCCCAAATGAAGACAAGCTTTACTACGCCATCTAGCTATGCTTCCAGCATGGTGAGAAGGTCTCCAACAACATCGCGGAGTGTGTGGGCCTGACCGCCAGCCTCAAAGCCGTGGCTGCTTTAGGGATCAAATGCCTCACCATCAAGGGTGATTCCCAGCTCCTCGTCAACTTGTCCAATAAGAAGTATAAGCCAAAGGACGAACACATGGTGGCCTTTCTGGAAGGGATACGCAAGCTTAAGAAGCGTTTCCTGGGATTATAATTACAGCATATCCCGCACGGTGTCAATAACGAAGTCCGCGAACTAGCCAAACAAGCGTCTTGCCATGAGCGCCAGGACCCCGGCGTCTTCAAGGAGAGACTCTTCGAGCCATCAGCTGCGCCCCCGGCCGCTGCGCAGCACTGCTCCTTGAAGAATTACCGCCCGCCTCGCCCACGGGCGTGCCTGACTACGACCCAACCACTGGAGCCCGCCTGTTGCTAGCACTGGAGCCTCATGCAGATAGCTGGATCACGGAGTTCAAGGCTTATCTGCTCCATAGCACCCTTCCGTAGGAGGATGTGGAGGCAGAGCGCGTGGCCCGGTAGGCCAAACACTGCTTAAAAGACGGTGAGCTATACCGCAGGCACCCCAATGATGTCTCCCTGTGGTGCATTTTGAAAGAGCAAGGGCACGAGTTCCTAGCCGACATCCATGGGGAGACTGGGGACATTCATCATTGCGCACCCTCGCATGTAAAGTGTTCCGAAGCGGGTTCAACTGGCCTACGGTGCTGCACGACGCTGCTGAGATGGTCCAATCCTGTGAAGCCCGCCAGTTCCATGCCAAGCAGATCCACCGGCCTGCACAAGGGCTCCAGACAATCCCACTCTCATGGCCCTTCGCGGTATGGGGCTGGACATACTGGTCCCATTTCCCTGCACGGCCGACGGCTACCGGTACCTCTACACCATCATCGACAAGTTCGCCAAGTGGAAGGAAGTGGAGCCTGTGCGCACCATCCCGGCGGGCTCGGCCGTGAAGTTCATCAAGGGCCTCATGAGCCGGTTCGGCGTGCCCAATCGTATCATCACCGACAATGGCTCCCAGATCACGGGCAATCTCTTCAGATCATATTGCGCTAACCTTGGAATGCAGATACGCTATGCTTCTATGGTGCACCCGCGAAGCAACGGCCAGGTCGAGCGCGCCAACACTGTGGTCCTCAAGGGCCTCAAGACCAAGAGCTTCAAGAAGAAGCTTGAGGCCTGTGGTAAGGGCTGGCTGGATGAGGTGTAGTCTGTGCTATGGTCCATCCGCACCACCACGACTAAGTCCACCTGCGAGATCCCTTTGTTCCTCGTCTATGGGGCCGAAGCGGTCCTTCCCTCGGACCTCAAGCATGGTTCCCCGCGAGTCCTGACATTTGACGAGGCGTGCCAGGATGACTCATAGGAAGCTGATCTTATGCTCCTTGAGGAGGCCCGCTGCCACACCGCCCTACGCGCCGCGAGGTACCAGCAGGCCTTGTGGCACTACCACAGCCGCAACATCCGCCCTCGCACTCTTGAGGTCGGGAACCTCTTCTTGTGATGGATCCTATCTAGGGAGGGCCTCCACAAGCTCTCACCCATGTGGGAAGGCCCTTTCAGGGTCGCCCACGTCTCCAGGCCAGGATCCGCATGCTTGGAGACGAAGGATGGAGTTCTTGTGCAGAATGCCTGGAACATCCAGCACCTTTGCAAGTTCTACCTGTGACCCTCTCACATAAGAATGAGGTGGGGTTGTACACACCCCGGAGCCTCCCGGTGCGCCGCCCCACGGCCCCGCAGGACGCTCCCACCCATGCCCTAGTGGAAGCCCCATGCTCCAGGCTGGCAGAATGGTTGAATCGCAACCATGCTCACGCCCAAGTGGAAGCCCCATGCTCCGCGCTGGCCGAACGATCGAACAACGATCATGCCCACGCCTAAGTGGAGGCCCCATGCTCGTCGCTGGTGGGAAGACTAACGAAGGTGCCGGACATGGTATCTGTTTTTCCTTTTTGCTTGTAAAACAAGTTTGTAGTTTCTCTAAATAAAGATTGTGGTTTTTGTGTCTTCAACTAAGGAAAGGAATTCGGTTTTCTTTGCGGTGTTTTGTTGGGTTTCGTCTTTCGGCAGCCACGCGTGCCTACCCCTCCCTCATGAGCCACGCGCGAGGGGGGGGGCTAGACATGGTGCTTGCGCTCGGGTCAGTCCCAGCTGATTTGAGGGCCCAGTCCGTAGGGGACTCCGGGCCGCAGGCCTGCCCCCGTGCACACCACCCCACCAAGGCCTTGGTGTCTAATTCCTCGCGCAACATTCATGAGCGCTCATCCCCCAGGCCTTGCTCGGGCATCGCGACCTGGCAAACCAGTGACGATCGACCCCCACTCGAGGGCTATGTTTGACAACATAGAACATGAGAATAAGCATGAAGGAAAACCAAGCCCAAGAGAACAGAAATGAGGTTCGGTACATCATTAAAATATTCCAGCAAAATTTTCTTCACATCACCGCGGGGTCACAACTAACTATCAGTAGGTAAGGAAAGAAGGTCAACCTAGGGAGACGCGTCGCCATTGCCATCGTCACCCCCTGTTACGTCTCCGTCGTATCTATAATTTTTGATTGTTCCATGCTAATATTATTCAACTTTCATATACTTTTGGCAACTTTTTATACTAATTTTTGGGACTAACATATTGATCCAGTGCCCAGTGCCAGTTCCTGTTTGTTGCATGTTTTATGTTTCGCAGAAACCCAATATCAAACGGAGTCCAAACGGGATAAAAACGGACGGAGAATTATTTTGGAATTTTTGAGATTTTTGGGAAGTAAAATCAACGCGAGACGGTGCCCGAGGTGGCCACGAGAGAGAGGCCCACGCCCACTCTAGGTGGGCGCGCCCCCACCCTCCTGGGCCCCTTGTAAGGCGGTTGATGCCCTTCTTTGGCCGCAAGAAAGCTATTTTTTGGAAAAAGATCTAGGCGACGGTTTAACCCTAATCGGAGTTACGGATATCCGGATATAAAAGAAACAATGAAAGGGCAGAATCTGAGAACGCAGAAACAGAGAGATAGATCCAATCTCGGAGGGGCTCTCACCCCTCCCACGCCATGGGAGCCAAGGACCAGAGGGGAAACCCTTCTCCCATCTAGGGAGGAGGTCAAGGAAGAAGAAGAAGAATAAGGGGGGCTCTCTCCCCCTTGGTTCCGGTGGCGCCAGAGCGCTGCCGGGGGCCATCATCATCATCGCGATCTTCACCAACACCTCCGCCATCTTCACCAACATCTCCATCACCTCCCCCCATCTATATTCAGTGGTTCACTCTCCCGAAACCCGCTGTACCCTCAACTTGAACATGGTGCTTTATGCTTCATATTATTATCCAATGATGTGTTGCCATCCTATGATGTCTGAGTAGATTTTCGTTGTCCTACCGGTGATTGATGAATTTCTATGATTGGTTTGAGTTGCATGTTTTATTATCGGTGCTGTCGTATGGTGCTCTCCGTGTCGCGCAAGCGTGAGGGATCCCCGCTGTAGGGTTTGCAATATGTTCATGATTTGCTTATGGTGGGTGGCGTGAGTGACAGAAGCACAAACCCGAGTAAGTAGGTTGTTTGCGTATGGGATAAAGGGGACTTGATACTTTAATGCTATGGTTGGGTTTTACCTTAATGATCTTTAGTAGTTGCGGATGCTTGCTAGAGTTCCAATCATAAGTGCATATGATCCAAGAAGAGAAAGTATGTTAGCTTATGCCTCTACCTCAAATAGAATTGCAATAGTGATTATCGGTCTAGTAACGTAGTCAATTGCTTAGGAACAATTTCACAACTCCTACCACCACTTTTCCACACTCGCTATATTTACTTTATTGCTTCCTTATCTAGACAGCCCCTACTTTTTATTTACGTGTTCTTTATATTCTTGCAAACCTATCCTATCACATGTACAAAGTACTTCTAGTTTCATACTTGTTCTAGGTAAAGCGAACACTAAGCGTGCGTAGAGTCGTATCAGTGGCAGATAGGGCTTGGGAGAATATTTGTTCTACCTTTAGCTCCTCGTTGTGTTTGACACTCTTACTTATCGAAAGAGGCTACAATTATCCCCTGCACTTGTGGGTTATCAATACCTTTTTCTGGCGCCATTGCCGGGAACTCGTAGCATGGGGTGAATATTCTCGTGTGTGCTTGTTTGCTTTAACACTAAGTAATTTTTATTTGATGTTCTAAGTTGTTCTCTATCTTTAGTTATGGATATGGAACACGAATTAAAATACAAAAAATTAGGTGTACTTGCTACTCATGGAGATGGGGAACCTCCTAAAACCCTTGATGCTTGTTATGTTCAAGATATTATGTACTACTTTGATAATCCTGAGAAAACCCCATTCAATTATGTTATGGGAGACACGTTGGATCAACGTGAATACTTTAGGGATTATCGCTTGACACAAAAAGGGAAACTATTATGGGATCAAATTCATATATTACGTTGGTATGCTCGTCAACTATGCTTGATACATGATTATACTTGTTGCTCTAGGATGAAGGCTCCACACCTTCTCTTTTCATGCAAATTCAATGATAATAAAACCTTAGCTTCTTATGCTAATGGTGTATATGATTACTATGATGTGGAACAAATAGAAGAATTTGTTGCTTTTATGGGTGCTTATGAGATTGAATCTATGTTTAAATAGTTTGATGATTTTGATGATTCTGTTTATAGACCTGAAAATTTTGCTATATTTAATATTGTTATAAGAATTATGAATGCAATTACAATATTGATGCATTTATTGAGAAAGTCTTTGCTGTCCAATAAGAGAATAATATTTTGTAGGAGTCCATGGAAGAAGAAATTGATGAAACTGTGAGCTCATTGGATGAAAAAAATGATGAGGAGAGCGAAGAACAAAAGAAGGAAGAGAGGATTAGCTACCCGTGCCCACCTTCTAATGAGAGTAACTCTTCAACTCATACATTGTTTAATTCCCCTTCGTGCTTACCGAAGGATGATTGCTATGATAATTGTTATGATCCCATTGATTCTCTTGAATTACCCCTTTTTGATGATGCTTGCTATGCTTGTGGCCAAGATGCCAATATGAATTATGCTTATGGAGATGAACTTGCTATAGTTCCTTATGTTAAACATGAAATTGTTGCTATTGCACCCACGCATGATAGTCCTATTATCTTTTTGAATTCTCCCTACTACACTATATCGGAGAAGTTTGTGCTTATTAAGGATTATATTGATGGGTTGTGTTTTACTACTACACATGATGATTTTGATAGATATAATATGCATTTGCTTGCTGCTCCTACTTGCAATTATTATGAGAGAGGAACTACATCTCCACCTCTCTATGTTTCCAACATGATAGAATTGCAAGAAACTGCTTATACTATGCATGGGCCTTTACTTTGTGTGCATGAATTGTTCTTTTATGACATGCCGATGCATAGGAAGAGAGTTAGACCTCGTTGTTTCATGATATATGTTACTTTGTGCTCACTACTAAATTACAAACCATTGTTAATTAAAATTGGCTTTAATATACCTTGGGATCCTGCTGAATTCATTACTTGAGCACTATATGCCTAGCTTAATGGCTTTAAAGAAAGCGCTGCCAGGGAGACAACCCGGAAGTTTTAGAGAGTCATTTATTTCTGTTGTGTGCTTTAATATAGTCTAAAAACAAAATAAAATAAAGAGGGGAACCCAAAACTTTTCAAAAAGGAAAGTGAAAGTGAGAAAGACAAGCATTGTTGAAGTGGGAGCTAGCCTTGAACTTTGTTCATGCTCACGGAAACTTTGTGAATCTTAATTACAGAAACTTTTCATAAAAAATAATTATCCCCTTGTACAATTCCATTGTATTATAAAAATAATGTGCCAAGGTTTGCCTTTAGGATGTTTACAATGCTTGTTGGTTTGTACGGTGCAGGACAGAAACTTTGGCTTTAGTGCGCGATTTCACATTTTTAACTGGAACGTCAAATGGTTCTGATTCTTTTTGCAATATTTTTATGTACAAGTGTTTTATTTTTCCAAATTTTGGTAGAAATTTTGGGGTAACATAAGTATGGTGAATGTTCAGATTGCTACAGACTGTTCTGTTTTTTTACAGATTCTGTTTTTGATGCATAGTTTGCTTGTTTTGATGAATCTATCAATTTATATTAGTGGATTAAGCCATGGAAAAGTTATATTACATTAGAAACAATGTAAAAACAAAATATGAATTGGTTTGCAACAGTACTTAGAGTAGTGATTTGCTTTATTATACTAACGGATCTTACCGAGTTTTCTCTTGAAGTTTTGTGTGGATGAAGTGTTTGATCGAGGAGGTCTCGATATGAGGAAAAGGAAGAGAGGCAAGAGCTCAATATTGGGGATGCCCAAGGCACCCCAAGTAAATATTCAAGGAGACTCAAGTGTCTAAGCTTGGGGATGCCCCGGAAGGCATCCCCTCTTTCTTCAACAAGTATCGGTATGTTTTCGTATTCGTTTCGTTTATGTGATATGTGCAAGTCTTGGAGCATCTTTTGCATTTAGTTTTCACTTTTCTTTTATGCACCATGCTGGTATGAGATAGTCCTTGGTTGATTTATAGAATGCTTCATGTGCTTCACTTATATCATTTGAAGTTTGGATTGCCTGTTTCTCTTCACATAGAAAACCGTCATTTGTAGAATTAAACTCTCTTGCTTCACTTATATCTATTTAGAGAGATGACAGGAATTGGTCATTCACATGGTTAGTCATAAAAATCCTACATAAACTTGTAGGTCGCTGAATATGATATGTCCGATTCCTTGCAATAGTTTTGCGATATAGAGATGATAATATCTGGGAGGTACTAGTAGATGGTTGTGTTTAGTAAGGATGTTGGTGTTAAGGTTTGTGATTCCCGAAGCATGCACATATGGTCTACTAACTATGTAACCAAATTGGTGCGCATTGTATTTTGATTGTATATCTTTGCGTGAAGGTCGGGGGCGCGCGATGGTTAACTCCTACCAACCTCCCCCTTAGGAGCATGCACGTAGTACTTTATTTCAAGGGCTAATAAATTTTTGCAATAAGTATGTGAGTTCTTTATGACTAATGTTGAGTCCATGGATTATACGCACTCTCACCCTTCCATCATTGCTAGCCTCTTCGGTACCGTGAATTGCCCTTTATCACCTCGAGAGTTGGTGCAAACTTCGCCGGTGCATCCAAACCCCGCGATACGATACGCTCTATCACACATAAGCCTCCATATATCTTCCTCAAAACAGCCACCATACCTACCTATCATGGCATTTCCATAGCCATTCCGAGATATATTGCCATGCAACTTCCATCATCATCATATACATGACTTGAGCATTCATTGTCATATTGCTTTGCATGGTCGTAAGATAGCTAGCATGATGTTTTCATGGCTTGTCCGTTTTTGATGTCATTGCTACGCTAGATCATTGCACATCCCGGTACACCGCCGGAGGCATTCGTATAGAGTCATATCTTTGTTCTAGTATCGAGTGGTAATATTGAGTTGTAAGTAAATAAAAGTGTGATGATCATCATTATAGAGCATTGCCCCATGAAAAAAAACAAAAAGAAAAAAGGAAAGGCCAAAGAAGTCTAAATAAAAAAAGGGGGCCAAAGAAGCCCACCCAAAAAAAGAAAAAGAAAAAAAAAGAAAAAGAAAAGGGGCAATGTTACTATCCTTTTACCAAGCTTGTGCTTCAGAGTAGCACCATGTTCTTCATATAGAGAGTCTCCTATGTTACCACTTTCATATACTAGTGGGATTTTTCATTATAGAACTTGGCTTGTATATTCCAACGATGGGCTTCCTCAAATGCCCTAGGTCTTCATGAGCAAGCAAGTTGGATGCACACCCACTTAGTTTTCAGTTTGAGCTTTCATATACTTATAGCTCTAGTGCATCCGTTGCATGGCAATCCCTACTCCTCGCATTGACATCAATTGATGGGCATCTCCATAGCCCGTTGATTAGCCACGTCGATGTGAGACTTCCTCCCTTTTTTTCTTCTCCACATAACCTCCACCATCATATTCTATTCCACCCATAGTGATATATCCATGGCTCACGCTCATGTATTGCGTGAAGGTTGAAAAAGTTTGAGCATACTAAAGTATGAAACAATTGCTTGGCTGACAGCGGGATAGGCATGAGGGGCACCTTGTGTTAAGAAAAGGGAGCATACAAGACTATATGATTTTGTAGGGATAACGTTCTAAAGCATTGATATTTTGAAAGACATGATTGTTTGTTGGGATGCCCTAAGTATTATTGTTTTTATGTCAAATGATAGAGTATTGCTTTGAATCACTTGTGTCTTAATATTCATGCAATGATTAGACTTATGATCAAGATTATGCTAGGTAGCATTCCACATCAAAAATTATTATTTTTATCATTTACCTACTCGAGGACGAGCAGGAATTAAGCTTGGGGATGCTGATACGTCTCCGTCGTATCTATAATTTTTGATTGTTCCATGCTAATATTATTCAACTTTCATATACTTTTGGCAACTTTTTATACTAATTTTTGGGACTAACATATTGATCCAGTGCCCAGTGCCAGTTCCTGTTTGTTGCATGTTTTATGTTTTGTAGAAACCCAATATCAAACGGAGACCAAACGGGATAAAAACGGATGGAGAATTATTTTGGAATTTTTGTGATTATTGGGAAGTAAAATCAACGCGAGACAGTGCCTGAGATGGCCACGAGACAGGGGCCCACGCCCACTCCAGGTGGGCGCGCCCCCACCCTCCTGGGCCCCTCGTAAGGCGGTTGATGCCCTTCTTTGGCCGCAATAAAGCTAATTTTTGTAAAAAGATCTAAGCGAAGGTTTCACCCCAATCGGAGTTACGGATCTCCGGATATAAAAGAAACGGTGCAAGGGCAGAATTCCAGAACGCAGAAACAGAGTGATAGATCCAATCTCGGAGGGGCTCTCGCCCCTCCCACGCCATGGGATCCAAGGACCAGAGGGGAAACCCTTCTCCCATCTAGGGAGGAGGTCAAGGAAGAAGAAGAAGAAAGGGGCTCTCTCCCCCTTGCTTCCGGTGGCGCCGAAGCGCTGCCGGGGGCCATCATCATCACTGCGATCTTCACCAACACCTCTGCCATCTTCACCAACATCTCCATCACCTTCCCCCATCTATATTCAGCGGTTCACTCTCGCGCAACCCGCTGTACCCTCTACTTGAACATGGTGCTTTATGCTTCATATTATTATCCAATGATGTGTTGCCATCCTATGATGTCTGAGTAGATTTTCGTTATCCTACCGGTGATTGATGAATTGCTATGATTGGTTTGAGTTGCATGTTTTATTATTGGTGCTGTCCTATGGTGCTCTCAGTGTCGTGCAAGCGTGAGGGATCCCCGCTGTAGGGTTTGCAATATGTTCATGATTTGCTTATGGTGGGTGGCGTGAGTGACAGAAGTACAGACCCGAGTAAGTAGGTTGTTTGCGTATGGGATAAAGGGGACTTGCTACTTTAATGCTATGGTTGGGTTTACCTTAATGATCTTTAGTAGTTGTGGATGCTTGCTAGAGTTCCAATCATAAGTGCATATGATCCAAGAAGAGAAAGTATGTTAGCTTATGCCTCTCCCTCAAATAGAATTGCAATAGTGATTATCGGTCTAGTAACGTAGTCAATTGCTTAGGGACAATTTCACAACTCCTCCACCACTTTTCCACACTCGCTATATTTACTTTATTGCTTCCTTATCTAGACAGCCCCTACTCTTTATTTACGTGTTCTTTATATTCTTGCAAACCTATCCTATCACACCTACAAAGTACTTCTAGTTTCATACTTGTTCTACGTAAAGCGAACACTAAGCATGCGCAGAGTCGTATCAGTGGCAGATAGGGCTTGAGAGAATATTTGTTCTACCTTTAGCTCCTCGTTGGGTTCGACACTCTTACTTATCGAAAGGGGCTACAATTATCCCCTACACTTGTGGGTTATCACCCCCATGTTCCTCAGCCCCACGATGATCTTCGCGGCCGTCAGCGGTGAATGATACGTCTCCAACGTATCTATAATTTTTTATTGTTCCATGCTACTATATTCTCAATTTTGGATGTTTTGGATGGTTTATATGCATTATTATTCTATTTTATATTATTTTTGGGACTAACTTATTAACCCAGAGCCAGTGCTAGTTTCTGTTTTTTTTTCTTGTTTTTGAGTTTTGCAGAAAAGGAATATCACACAGAGTCCAGACGGAATAAAACTTTACGGTGATTTTTCTTGGACCAAAAGACACATGTAGGACTTGGAGAGGAAGGCAGGGGAGTCCCGAGGACTCCACAAGCCACAAGGGTGCGCCCTAGGGGGGCACCCTGAGGGCTTGTGGGCCCCATGGGAGTCCTCCAACCCTAATCTTTGGCCTATAAATTCCCAAATATTCCCAAAACAACAAAAGCGTCCACCAAAATACTTTGCCGCCACCGCAAGCCTCTGTTTCTATGAGATGCCATCTGGGAGCCTTTTATGGCATCCTACCAGAGGGGGATTCGATCATGGAGGGCATCTACATCAACTCTATCGCCCTTCCGATGAAGCGTGAGTACTTTACCACAGACCTAAGGGTCCATAGCTAGTAGCTAGATGGTTTCTTCTCTCTCTTTTATCCTCAATACTATGTTCTCCTTGATGTTCATGGAGGTCTATCCTATGTAATCTTCTTTTGCGGTGTGTTTGTCGAGATCTGATGAATTGTGGATTTATGATCAGATTATCTATGAATATTATTTGAATCTTCTCTGAATTCTTATATGCATGATTGATATATTTGTACTTCTCTTCAAATTATCGGTTTGGTTTGGTCAACTAGATTGGTTTTTCTTGCAATGGGAGAGGTGCTTAGTTTTGGGTTCAATCTTGCAGTGTCCTCACCCAGTGACAAAGTAGGGGTAGCGAGGCACGTATTTGTATTGCTGCTATCAAGGATAAAAATATGGGGTTTTCATCATATTGCTTGAGTTTATCCCTCTACATCATGTCATCTTACTTAAGGCGTTACTCCATTCTTATGAACTTAATACTCTAGATGCATGCTGGATAGCGGTCGATGTGTGGAATAATAGTAGTAGATACAGGCAAGAGTCGGTCTACTTGACACGGACGTGATGCCTATATGCATAATCATTGCCTTGGATATCGTCATAACTTTGCGCTTTTCTATCAATTGCTCGACGCTAATTTGTTCACCCACCGTATTGTTTTCCTTGAAGAGAGAAGCCTCTAGTGAAACCTATGGCCCCCGGGTCTGTTTTCCATCATATATTTTCAGATCTATAATCCAAAAAACCCAAAAGTACCATCGCTTAAATTTATTTACTTGTATTTTGTTTTATGTTTTAGTAAGCTTTTATATCTATCTCTATCAGATATCATCCTTGCAAGTGATCGTGAAGGGATTGACAACCCCTTTATCGCGTTGTGTGCGAGTGTTTGATTGTTTGTGCAGGTACATAGATTGGAGACTTGCTTGTATCTCCTACTTGATTGATACCTTGGTTCTTAACTGAGGGAAATAATTATCTCAACTTTGCTGCATCACCCTTTCCTCTTCAATGGAAAAACCAACGCAAGCTCAAGAAGTAGCAGGAAGAATTTCTGGCGCCGTTGCCGGGGAGGTTCTACATCAAGCCTACCAAGTACTCATCATAAACTCTCATATCTTCCATTACATTATTTGCCATTTTCCTCTCGTTTTCCTCTCCCTCACTTCTA
This sequence comes from Triticum dicoccoides, assembly GCF_002162155.2. Taxonomy (NCBI): domain Eukaryota; kingdom Viridiplantae; phylum Streptophyta; class Magnoliopsida; order Poales; family Poaceae; genus Triticum; species Triticum dicoccoides. The sequence goes on along the minus strand of NC_041385.1, from coordinate 506,819,864 downwards.
AAATGATTTTAGGAAAAACACAAAAATATTTGCCTTTTTATTCGCCTTCTTTCGTTTGTCTTTTCATTTGCCCTTATGTCTTACTTGGTTTGTTTGCTCGTTTGCTTGGTATAATTGTGTGTTTATTGAAAATCAGAAGCAAAGAGTTTATGGATCCTCATCCACTTGCTAATCTTTTTAAAAGATCCAATTATGATGAACCAATTGCTAGTGAGTTGTGTGCACTAGATTATCTTTACGAAGTTTTGCTTGAAATTCATGAATCTGAAAGTTGTGATGAAGCGCTAAAAGAAGAAATTTATGAAGTGATTCATGATAGATCCTTGAATAAAAAGCATGATTGCAATGATGCTATTATAAATTCTATTAATGTCAATTGTTCTAATAATATGCAAAACCCCAAGCTTTGGGATGCTACTTTTGCTATGTCCACTACTTATTGTAATGATCATGATTGGGGTGATTCTTCTTATGATCTTTAAAATTTATTTAATCCTCATGATGAATATGTTTGCAATAATAATGAAAGTGGGTTTGGAAGAGTGTCAACTCTAGGTAATAATGATCCCACCACTTTGGAGTATGATCAATCTTATGAAGTTTTTGATAAAAGTGGGTTCAGAGAGGTCATGACTTTATTTTATGATAATCCCACTATTTCGGAAGAGTGTCAACTTTGCATGCATGTGGATCGTGTAGAGAATTTGTTATGTGATAGTTATATTGTTGAATTTGAATATGATCCTAGATGTAATTATTATGAGAGAGGGAAATATGGTTGTAGAAATTTTAATGTTACTAAGTTACCTCTCGTTATGTTGAGATTGCTATTGTTTCTTTCTTCTTCTTTGCATATGCTAGTTTTTGCTTGCCTTGATAATTTGTTTGCCTATAATATGCGTATGCATAGGAATTATGTTAGAATTAATTATGTTTTTCACATGTTATATGATGCTCTCTTTGTGCTTCAATTCTTGTCTTTCATGTGAGCATCATTAAAATTATCAACGCCTAGCTAAAAGGCTTTAAAGAAAAGCGCTTGTAGGGAGACAACCCAATATTTTTCTTTTCTTTTTTATGTTTTAAATACACATTATTACCTCTGTAAAAATTGTGTTTTGGTGTTTTAATTAGTGTTTGATCCAAGCAAGACCTTTGGGATGATCTATGGTGATAGTTGATTTGATCTTGCTGAAAAACAAAAACTTTTGCGCCCAGAAACATAAATGATTGGAGCTGCTGGAACGTGATAAATTCTTGACTTTTTTTACAAAAGATTGGTATAAAAGTTGCCTCCGTTTTCCTAATTTTTCAGAATTTTTGGAGTTACAGAAGTATATGAAGTTTACAAATTACTAGAGACTGTTCTGTTTTTGACAGATTCTGTTTTCTATGTGTTGTTTGCTTATTTTGATGAATCTATGGGTATAGTATCGGGGGGTATGAACCATGGAGAAGTTGGAATATAGTAGATATTACACTAATATAAATAAAGAATGATCTCACAGCAGTACCAAAAAGTAGTGATTTATTTTCTTATACTAACGGATCTCATGAGTTTTCTTGTTGAGTTTTGTGTTGTGAAGTTTTCAAGTTTTGGGTAAAGATTTGGTGGATAACGGAATAAGGAGTGACATGAGCCTAAGATTGGGGATGCCCAAGGCACCCCAAGGTAACATTCAAGGACAACCAAGCATCTAAGCTTGGGGATGCCTCGGATGGCATCCCTCTTTCGCGTTCAATTCATCGGTAAATTTACTTGAGGCTATATTTTTGTTCACCACATGATTGCTAGGTGTTTTGCTTGGAACGTCTTGTATGTATGAGTCTTTGCTTTTCAGTTTGTCACAATCATCCTTGCTGTACACACCTTTTTGAGAGAGTCACGCATGAATCACGAATTTATTAGAATACTCTATGTGCTTCACTTATATTTTTTTGAGCTAGGCAATTGCTCTAGTGCTTCACTTATAGCTTTTTAGAGCACGGTGGCTTTATTTATAGAAATTGTTGAACTCTAATGCTTCACTTATATTATTTTGAGAGTCTCTAAACAGCATGGTAATTTTCTTGGGTTATGAATTTAGTCCTAATATGATGGGCATCCAAGAGGGATATAATAAAAACTTTCATATAAAGAGCATTGAATACTATGTGAAGTTTGATTCCTTATGATTGTTTTGAGATATAAAGATGGTGATATTAGAGTCATGCTAGTGAGTAATTGTGGATTGGCAGAAATACTTGTGTTAAGTTTGTGATTCCCGTAGCATGTATGTATGGTGAACCGTTATGTGATGAAGTCGGAGCATGATTTATTTTTGATTATGTTACTTATGAGTGGCGGTCGGGGATGAGCGATGGTCATTTCCTACCAATCTATCCCCCTAGGAGCATGCGTGTAGTACTTTGTTTTCGATGGCTAATAGATTTTTGCAATAACTATGTGAGTTCTTTATGACTAATGTTGAGTCCATGGATTATACACACTCTCACCCTTCCACCATTTCTAGCCTCCCTAGTACCGCGCAACTTTCGCCGGTGCATTAAACCCACCATATACCTTCCCCAAAACAGCCACCATACCTACCTATTATGGCATTTCCATAGTCATTCCGAGATATATTGCCATGCAACTTCCACCGTTCCGTTTTACAATGACACGCTCCATCATTGTCGTATTGCTTTGCATGATTGTAAGATAACTAGCATGATGTTTTCATGGCTTGTCCATTGTTTTGATGTCGTTGCTATGCTAGATCATTGCACATCCCGATACACCACCGGAGGCATTCATATAGAGTCATATTTGTTCTAGTATCGAGTTGTAATTCTTGAGTTGTAAGTAAACAAAAGTGTGATGATCATCATTATTAGAGCATTGTCCCATGTGAGGAAAGGATGATGGAAGCTATGATTCCCTCACAAGTTGGGATGAGTCTCCGGACTTTATAAAAAATAAAAGAGGCCAAATGATCCCACAAAAAATAAAATAGGCCAAAGAAGCCCAACAAAGAGAGAGAGAGAGAGAGAGAGGGAGAGAGAGAGAGAGAAAAGAGAGAAGGGACAATGTTACTATCCTTTTCCACACTTGTGCTTCAAAGTAGCACCATGATCTTCATGATAGAGAGTCTCCTATATTGTCACATTAATATACTAGTGGGAATTTTTCATTATCTAACTTGGCTTGTATATTCCAATTATGAGCTTCCTCAAAGTGCCCTAGGTCTTCATGAGCAAGCGAGTTGGATGCACACCCACTTAGTTTCTTTTTGAGCTTTCATACACTTGTAGCTCTAGTGCATCCGTTGCATGGCAATCCCTACTCACTCACATTGATATCTATTGATGGGCATCTCCATAGCCCGTTAATACGCCTAGTTGATGTGAGACTATCTCCTTCTTTTTTGTCTTCTCCACAACCACCATATTCTATTCCACCTGTAGTGCTATATCCATGGCTCATGCTCATGTATTGTGTGAAAGTTGAAAAGGTTCAAGAACATCAAAAGTATGAAACAATTGCTTGGCTTGTCATCGGGGTTGTGCATGATAAAATACTTTGTGTGATGAAGATGGAGCATAGCCAGATTATATGATTGTAGGGATAACTTTCTTTGGCCATTTTATTTTGAGAAGACATGATTGCTTTATTAGTATGCTTGAAGTATTATTGTTTTTATGTCAATATTAAACTTTTGTTTTGAATCTTATGGATCTGAATATTCATGCCACAATAAAGAAAATTACATGGATAAATATGTTAGAAAGCATTCCACATCAAAAATTCTGTTTTTATCATTTACCTACTTGAGGATGAGTATGAATTAAGCTTCAGGATGCTTGATACGTCTCCAACGTATCTATAATTTTTGATTGTTACATGATATTATATTATCTGTTTTGGATGCTTTATATGCATTATTATGATATTTTATACTATTTTTGGGACTAACTTATTAACCCAGAGCTCAGTGCCAGTTTCTGTTTTTCCTTTGTTTTTGAGTTTTGCAGAAAATGAATATCAAACGGATTCCAAAAGGAATAAATCTTTACGATGATTTTTCTTGGACCAAAAGACACATGTAGGAGTTGGAGAGGAAGGCAGGGGAGTCCCGAGGACTCCACAAGCCAAAGGGGAATGCCCTAGGGGGCGCCTTGAGGGCTTGTGGGGCCCATGGGAGTCCTCTAACCGTAATCTTTGGCCTATAAATTCCCAAATATTCCCAAACGAACAGAAGCATGCACCAAAAAACTTTTCCACCGCCGCAAGCCTCTGTTTCCACGAGATCCCATCTCGGGGCCTTTTCCGGCATGCTGCCGGAGGGGGATCCCATCTTGGGGCCTTTTCCATGAGATCATGTTTGGTATTTTCATAAGCTTGGGTTCTCCATTCATCTAATGAGCTAATATAAAATAACCTCTTTTCACCGGCAAGTTTGAAGTCATAGTTGAGTTCTTTAATTGCCCAATATGCTTTATGTTCTGACTCAAGAGGCAAATGACAAGTTTTTTCCGTAAACCATTTGATAAGGAGACATACCCATAGGATATTTATAAGCTATTCTGTAGGCCCAAAGTGCATCATCTAATTTCTTAGCCAATTCTTTCGAGACCTATTGACACTTTTTTGCAATATTAGTTTTATTTCTCTATTGCTAAGTTCAACTTGACCACTAGATTGAGGATGATAGGCTGATTCAATTCTATGGTTAACATCGGATTTAGCAAGCATTTTATGGAAAGCACCATGAATAAAGTGTGAACCACCATCAGTCATTAAATATCTAGGGACTCCAAACATAGGGAAAATAACTTCTTTAAGAATTTAATGGAAGTGTTATGATCAACACTACTAGATGGAATAGCTTCTACCCACCTAGTAACATAATCAATAGCAACCAAAATATGAGTATACCCATTAGAGAAAGGAAAAGGTTCCATATAATCAAAACCCCAAACATCAAATGGTTCAACAACAAGTGAATAATTCATATGCATTTCTTGATGCTTACCATTATTACCAATTCTTTGACATTCATCACAAGACAAAACAAACTTACGGGCATCCTTGAAGAGAGTAGGCCAATAAAAACCAGATTGTAATACCATGGGAGCAGTTCTATCTCCCGCATGATGTCCTCCATAAGCTTCGAAGGGACATTTTCGTAATATTTTTTCCTGTTCATGCTCAGGTACACAATGTATAATAATCCCATCTACTCCTTTATAAAGATGTCGGTTATCCCAAAAGTAATGTCTTAAATCATAGAAGAATTTTTTTGTTTTGTTGGTATGTGAAACTAGGTGGTATATATTTAGCAACAATGTAATATATTGCAGCTAGTTGCTCATCAGGAAACTATCTTCACACTACAAGAAATCTGTTAATACGTGACAGTTCTGATCCGTCATGGATCAATGGAATACTATCATGGGTGCCCATCCTTGAAAGATTTGAAATCTGTCATGCATATTGCGTCATAATTTGACAACATACCTTACATGACGGTTCTTGTCCATCATGGATCTACCCCAGGCCCGCCCAGGCCCAATCCATTATGACGTAACAATTCGTCATGGACTAATGCATGTAGGATTGACTAATTGGAATGATGTGGCTGCCTACATGGATAGTATTTTACGTCACAAAATTCGTCATGGTTGAGCACGTCAACCCATTTCTTCCAGCCCAAATTTTAGCATAATGCGTTACACAAATCCTAATGCCAATTGTCGGTGTCAAAACCGGCGGATCTCGGGTAGGGGGTCCCGAACTGTGCGTCTAGGCGGATGGTAACAGGAGACAAGGAACACGATGTTTTTACCCAGGTTCAGGCCCTCTCAATGGAGGTAAAACCCTACTCCTGCTTGATTAATATTGATGATATGGGTAGTACAAGAGTAGATCTACCACGAGATCAGAGAGGCTAAACCCTAGAAGCTAGCCTATGGTATGATTGTTGTTCGTCCTACGGACTAAAACCCTCCGGTTTATATAGGCACCAAAGAGGGTTAGGGTTACACAGAATCGGTTACAATGGTAGGAGATCTACATATCCATATCGCCAAGCTTACCTTCCACGCCAAGGAAAGTCCTATCCGGACACGGGACGAAGTCTTGAATCTTGTATCTTCATAGTCCAGGAGTCCGGCCAACGGCGATAGTTCGGCTATCCGGACACCCCCTAATCCAGGACTCCCTCAGTAGCCCCTGAACCAGGCTTCAATGACGACGAGTCCGGCGCGCATATTGTCTTCAGCATTGCAAGGCGAGTTCCTCCTCCGAATACTTCATAGAAGATTTTTGACACAAGGATAGTGTTCGGCTCTGCAAAATAAGTTCCACATACCACCGTAGAGAGAATAATATTTACACAAATTCAATCTGCTGACGTATTCCGTGGCATCACACCATGGCCAAGTCTTTATTCGAATCATTTTTACTGTTCCACCTCAGCACGTTTAGCGAGGCGGTTTCCTTGGCATGTCTTGTCAAAGCAGAGATCGTGTCCCCTTATTCCGGGATTCTCATCAATACGAGCGTGGGTAATCCAACCGCGCCATTGATTACGGCGCTTGGGAGATAAGCGAGTTTTACCAGGCTGGTGGGGATGCATAGCTTCGTCCGTCCATATAAGGGGATAAGGATCCACTTTTTCACACACGCCGTCTTCCTCCTCTGCTCATCCATTTCCGCGCACTCGAGCTCCAGCGCCCAAGTCTGCACATCTCGCCTCAACCTTCCCCAACCATGTACGGAGGGGGAGGCAAGTGGATGGTCTCCTCCGTCACGGAGAGACACATCAAAAAGCTGCGGAAGGCCGGATACTTGTCCAGCGACATCGCGCATCGGGTCCCGGACAAGGGGCAGCTTATCCCCACCCCCAGACCCCATGAGAGGGTGGTGTTCCTCACCCACTTCCTCCGCGGACTAGGTTTTCCACTTCACCCATTTGTCCGGGGGCTCATGTTCTACTACGGCCTGGATTTCCACGATCTGGCCCCGAATTTCATCCTCAACATCTCAGCGTTCATCGTCGTGTGCGAGGCCTTCCTCTGCATCCGGCCCCACTTCATCTTATGGCTGAATACCTTCAATGTCAAGCCAAAGGTAGTGGGCGGCCGCCAGGCGGAGTGCGGAGGTTCCATGGTGGGCAGGATTGCCAACATTTTATGGCTTGAGGGCTCCTTCGTGGAGACCATAAAGGGGTGGCAATCGGGGTGGTTCTACATCACCGAGCCGTGTGACCCTAAATGGGTGGCGGCCCTCGAATTCTGATCTGGCTTCCCCACATGGCTCACCTCTTGGAAAGAGACGGACCTGACATGGGGTAATTCGGAAGAGCTGTCCGGACTCCAAACCTGCGTCCAAACCCTGGTGAACAAGAAGCTCAAGCTTGTCAACGTAGTCCAGGTCATGCTCATCCGCCAGATCCTCCCGTGCCAACAACGGGCCTTCAACCTGTGGGAGTTTGATCCGGCACAACACCAAACCTTGAGCAGGCTCTTCGACACTACGTACAAAGATGCCTGGAAGGTGCTGTTCAAGGGCGCCGAGGCTCCCGCATCCGCTACCGAAGATCGTGGATTCAGTTCGCAGCGTCAAGCCAGTGAGGTAAGCTATTTTACCCTTTATAGGACACTTGTTTTTCATAGTTTGACTCTATGCGGGATCTAAACTCCCTTACCTTTGACAGGCCTGGCAGAAGACGTCCGGGCAGGTTGACTGTTCGGCTCCCTTCCCAGAAGACCCAGTGGATGCCCGATTAACGGGGCTGCTGGTTCCGGCACCTCACGTGGTGCCGGAGAAGAAGGCCACGGGAACTCGAAGGAGTTCCCGGCGCCAGGTGTTGTCAGACTCATCGTCCGATGACTCTGAGGCGGACTCCTCCCGCGAAGACGAGGAGGAGGAAAAAGAGGCCTCTCCCCCAGCGGGGGGAGAGAAGAAAAGGAAGGCCGCCCCAACTGGGGAGGCCGGAGGGTCCAAGAAGGGAAGGACCCTTCCTCCGGACTACTCCACCAACGCCGCCGACGACGAAGAGGAGTGGCCACCGAGGGCTAAGCCCCCGGCGACATCGTAAGTATCCGGATACCAGAATAACTCATGGCGTTTCGTTTGTCGTATAGAATCTCCTAACGCCGAATACAACCTTGCAGCCCGCCCAAGGACGGGCTCGACACTTCAACGAGCGGCTCCCTGGCTCCGTCGGACGTGAACAACACTTCACTTCCAGCTGCCTCCTCTCCTCGCGCTGCGGATGACGCCAAGGTGGGGTCCCAAAAGGGGCCCAGCCAGGAGGAGGAGGTCCCAGAGGTGCCGCAAGGCAACCTCCCGGGCTCCGGGCATAAGGGGGATCCAAACCCCAAAGGGCTCTAAGTCCGGCCCTGGGCCAGACTCCACACCGGAACCTTCAGTGGTTCCAGAGTCCGGCAGGCGGCCCCTTCATAAGAAGGGCGAGACTGCAACACCGATGACCTCCGTCCAACCGGAGGCACCGGATAATTTGCTGGAGGTGCTTAACAGCGCCTCCATCGACGAGGAGCACCGCACTGTTATGAGTGTGGTGATCCAGAAAGTTCAGTCCACCAAGAGCGGGCTGACTGAAGCCTGTGCCAGCCTTCTAACAGGCTTTGAGGTATGTATTTAAGATATGTAAAAATATTACCGCATAGACAGTAGCCCCTGATGCTCAGTTTGGTGTTCGGAAAGAAAAGCCGAACCGAGGATCTAAAAAGATGTACGCAGGAGTCTAACATAAGTATGTCAATATGGGGAATGCAGGCTGTGCTGCTGACCTCTGCCGCACTGACTGCGGAGGTCGATGCATTGAAGCAGAGCCTCGAGCGGTCCGAGAACGAGCTCGGCCTTGCCAAAAAGCAGCTCGAGGACAAGGAAGGTAAGTAATACCTTATGGAAGTATATAAAAGATGTGGTTGCAAAAAATAGCAGGAATAACGTGAGAATTGTAGGGGCCACGAACGAGGTGGCGACCCTAAAGGAAGAGGTGTCCAAGGCCGAAAGCAATGCGGCCGCGGAGCGCACCGAGCGAGAGAAGCAGGAGGCGCGGGTGGCGGAGGTGTGGCAAGAGCTCCAGGCTCTCGTGAAAAAACACGAGAGTTTGGAGCGTGACTCAAAGACTCGAGAGTCTGAGCTCGCCTCGGCTCTTGAGAGCGCCAAAGCCGCTAAGGCCGAAGCCCAAAAAGCCCTCCAGGAAATTGAGGCTATGAAGAAGATAGCGGCGGGTAAGGCATTCTTCATGCAAAGCAAGCACATGAAAGTGAATTACTTGTTACTTACCCGAATCCGGAGCTCTCTAGGAGCATTCGCAGATCTGCACCGCAGTGTGTCCGACGCTGCCGCATTCTACCGGGCCGAAGAGGGGAGCTCGACGGAGAAGGTGTTCTGGTCTCAGTATGCTGAGGCCGGACACCCGGTGCCCTTGAGCGACCAGCTGAAGCAGCTGGTCGAGCTCCATAAGGTGGCCGAACAGGCCATGAAGGGCCTCATAGTTCGGCTGTGGCCTAATGAAGCCATGCCTGGGAGCTACTTCGGGCTGGTGAGGCGGCTGGTGGACGCCTGTCCATGGATTGAAGTCGTCAAGCACTCCGTCTATATGGAAGGTGCCCGCAGGGCTATTGCCTGTGCTAAAGTGCACTGGGGCAGGATGGACGCTGAGAAGCTTGTGACGGACGCTCCACCGCCGGGCAGGGAGTATCGCAAGCCCGAGATGTATTATATGGGCGTCCTGAAGGGTGCCTGCCTTATAGTGCGTGAATGCTCAAAAGATGTAATTTTTGAGTAAACTCGCATTTGTTATCCTGTACGCTTGAAAACTTGTTCATATGCGCTAAGCAACGCTTGTGAATTTAAAATATTACCTTCTGTGCGGTCATTTATTAAATTTGAGAGATGGCGAGTCGTCGGCTTCTGCCCCCATGCCACGAGTGCTGGGGTGTTCGGGATAAACTTGAGCGCTCCTTTCCCCATTCTTGGGTCCTTCGAGGGAGGCGCTCAACGCAACGAACAAGGCAACCGGACTATAATGCTTGAACACTCTCACTTAGCCATAGAATTCTATAATTTTAAATTTCGGCGAAGCCCCTAGTATTCGGAAGACCGAATTCGGGGCGCTATCCACGCTTGGGTCGGACAAAGCCGACTCGTCGCTCTAAGCGGCATAAGTCTTTAGGGACTCGAAAACCTCTCGAATAGCGACCGGCTCTCGCCCTATCATGACGGTCAGTTTTAGCTTTCTCCACTGAGATGCTCAACCCAGCTCAACCGGGGCACAATCGCAGTGGTTCTCCCAGCGCTACCTTAGCCGATATAATGGAACGTAAGGTACCAAAACATGGGAGCCGGGCAAACCCAACTATTGACCCAAGACATGATTCGGAGCCAATGCATATAATGCTATAAGTTCGGGGTGCCGCACTTGTGAAAGTGTTCGGACTTATCACACCATATTTTGGGGTACTTAAGCCCCTGGTGTATTTGGCCGTACCAAAGTGTACGGATGCAACATGTCATAAGTGAACATATATAGATAAAAAGGGAATGCAATAATAGGCAAAAGCTATGCATTGTTTATTCAAAAAAGCTGCGGTAAAAGCAGAACGATACAAATAGTGAGATAAGCAAGGGACGGGACTATTTGACATGTCCCCCTCCAGAAGCGAGTTGCGGGATGATATGTAAAACAGGTATACTGCTCATTATAGAGACCACCTGGACACTTGACGTAGCTTTCTGCTTCCCTGGCTATTGCATTGTGTGTTCGGCGATTCTACTGTTGGACAGGGCTTCTTGAGAAAGGGAGTCCTGAAAGTAAGAGAAAAAAAGAATGACACAATTGGGAGCCCCTGGTGCGGTTGAGCCGCATTCTGGGCCTGCCGTGGTCGTGCCCCTCCCCCTATGCCCATGGTATTTCCAAAGCGTAATTATGTACACGTAGTACTGGTTTTGCAATGTCGCGAGGGCTGGGGTTGGGGCCGCATTGCTACACGTGCTCGGGACGTGACAGGCGGTCTTGTTGTAGGTTACTTCAGGCGCGCTTGACGGTGTCCGGATGTTTAATAGCCGGACTCGAGGATTGTCTTGAGAGGCTGCTTTGTATTTCCGCCGCGAGGGCCGCCGTATGCTCCTCCGTTCGGAGAGAGCGTTCGGTGTTTCCATTTACCGTAATGACTCCTCGAGGGCCTGGCATCTTGAGCTTGAGGTATGCGTAGTGCGGCACCGCATTGAACTTTGCAAATGCGTTTCGTCCGAGCAGTGCGTGATAGCCGCTGCGGAACGGGACTTGTCGAAGATCAACTCCTTGCTTCGGAAGTTATCCGGGGATCCGAAGACCACTTCAAGTGTAACTAAGCCTGTACAGTTGGCCTCTACACCTGGTATGACGCCTTTAAAGGTCGTTTTTGTGGGTTTAATCCTTGATGGGTCTATGCCCATTTTGCGCACTGTATCCTGATAAAGCAGGTTCAGGCTGCTGTCGCCGTCCATCAGGACTCTAGTGAGGTGAAATCCGTCAACGATTGGGTCTAGAAACAATGCGGCGAATCCGCCATGACGGATGCTAGTGGGGTGGTCCCTTCGATCAAAAGTGATCGGGCAAGAGGACCACGGGTTGAACTTTGGGGCGACTGGCTCCATCGCATATACGTCCCTTAGTGCACGCTTCCGCTCCCTTTGGGTATGTGGGTTGCGTATATCATGTTCACCGTCCGCACTTGTAGGGGGAAGCCCTTCTGTCCTCTATTGTTCGGCGGTCGGGGCTCCTCCTCGTCGTCGCTATGCAACCCCTTGTCATTGTTTTCGGCATGTAACTTGCCTGCCTGCTTGAACACCCAACAATCCCTGTTGGTGTGGTTGGCTGGTTTTTCGGGGGTGTCGTGTATCTGGCACGAGCGAGCGAGTATTCGGTCCAAATTGGACGGGCCCGGAGTATTTCTTTTGAATGGCCTTTTCCGCTGACCAGGTTTAGATCCTCTGAATCCGGCATTGACTGCCGTATCCTTAGCATTATCGCCATTAATGCGACGCTTGTGCTTGTTGCGACGCGACCTGCCGTTGCTGTCCTTGGTATCCGAATTACTAGGGCTCTTGTTCATGTTGTTACTACAAGCTAGCCAGCTGTCTTCTCCCGCGCAAAAGCGGGTCATGAGTGTTGTGAGGGCTGCCATGGATTTCGGCTTTTCCTGTCCTAGGTGCCGGGCAAGCCACTCGTCGCGGATGTTATGTTTGAAGGCTGCAAGGGCCTCTGCATCCGGACAGTTGATGATTTGATTTTTCTTGGTTAGGAACCGTGTCCAGAATTGTCTGGCCGATTCCTCTGGCTGCTGAATTATGTGGCTTAGGTCATCGGCGTCTGGTGGTCACACATAGGTGCCCTGGAAATTGTCGAGGAATGCGGCTTCCAGGTCTTCCCAACAACCAATTGACTCCGTTGGCAAGCTGTCAAGCCAATGCCGAGCTAGTCCTTTAAGCTTGAGTGGGAGGTATTTGATGGCGTGTAGATCATCACTGCGGGCCATGTGGATATGAAGGAGATAGTCCTTGATCCAGACCGCAGGATCTGTTGTGCCATCATATGATTCAATGTTTACGGGTTTGAAACCCTCAGGGATTTGATGATCCATCACTTCGTCTGTGAAGCATAGTGGGTGTGCGGCGCCTCTGTATTGGGCTATATCACGACATATCTCAAATGGGCTTTGTCTGCTGTGTTTGGCCCGACCGGATTTGCTGTATCCGGCATGATGGTTGTCGTCACGTGTAGTGAGGCGCCCATGCGATCCGTAGATCGATCTTGTTTGCCGTGCCTTGTCCTCCAATATGTCTCGCAGGTCTGGCGCACTTCCCCGTGCCTTGGTATTTTTTGAGCGGCGCCGGGGTGCAGCTTGAGTGGAGGGCCGAGAGGCCTCTCTGTCGTGGCCACGAGGTGGCCGGTCGGCCGCATCCTGCGTTGGTGATGTAGGTTTGAGTGCTTACTCCTCTAATCGGGGTAGCAGCCTGCGTTTTGGGTAGCTCTTGGAGGGGCGTTCGAGTTCATACTCTTCGGCCGCAAGGACTTCAGTCCATCTGTCAGCTAGCAAATCTTGATCAGCTCTAAGCTGTTGCTGCTTTTTCTTGAGGCTGCTTGCCGTGGCCATAAGCCTGCATTTGAAACGCTCCTGTTCGACGGGATCCTCAGGCACGACAAATTCGTCGTCATCGAGGCTTGCCTCGTCTTCAGAGGGAGGCATGTAATTATCGTCCTCTACCTCTCTGTCTGCCGCTCTCTCATGAGGGCTGGCTTCTCCATCCTCCTGTGCTGAATCCTGCTGGAGGGGGGTGTTTTCGGCACTTTCTGGGGTGTTATTGTCTCCCGTGCCGGAATCACCATTTTTACTATGGCGGGATTTAGATCGGCGTCGCTGACGCCGATGCTTAGGCTGTTTCTTGGAGGGGTCATCCTCCGTTGTTCCATCGCCGTTCCCATCTTTTGGGATGTCCACCATGTAAATGTCGTATGACGAGGTGGCCTTCTAGTGCCCTGTAGGCGCTGGTTCTTGGTCGTCTCCTGCATCGTCGTCCATACCGTCGATGTCTTCGGAGCCAAAGTCGAGCATGTCGGTTAAATCATCGACAGTGGCTACGAAGTGGGTGGTGGGTGGGCTTTGAATTTCTTCATCGTCCGCATCCCAACCTTCCTGACCATAATCCGGCCAGGGCTCTCCTGATAAAGAGAGAGACTTTAGTGAATTCAAGATGTCGCCAAAGGGCGAGTGCTGAAAAATGTCCACGGTGGTGAACTCCATGACCGGTGCCCAATCAGATTCGGTTGGCAGGGGCGCGGAAGGTTCGGAGTCCGGAGAGGAGTTCGACACCTTGGAGTTACGAGCCTTGCAAAGGACAGGGATGGTGTTCGGCTCAATCACCGTAGAGATTGCAGCCCCCGAGGCAGTGTCCAGCCACCCGTCCTCGGTCGGCGCAGTCGGCTCCGAGCTAAGGGTTGGAGCGGACACTGGTGCGGCCTCCAGGGCACTGTTCGGCGGCAGAGCTAGATCATGCCCATCGTGACAGTGCGGCGCGCTTGGCTGTGGCTCGAACCCGTCGAAGATCAAGTCTACGCGGACGTCAGCCGTGTAGTTCAAACTTCCAAATCTGACCTGATGGCCAGGGGTGTAGCTTTCAATCTGCTCCAGATGGCCAAGCAAATTGGCCTGCAGTGCCAAGCCGCCGAATACGAAGATCTATCCGGGGAGAAAAGTCTCACCCTGGACCGCATCGTTGTTGATGATCGGAGGAGCCATCGGGCGTAAAGATGACGACACAGAGGAACTCTCAATGAAAGCACCAATGTCGGTGTCAAAACCGGCGGATCTCGGGTAGGGGGTCCCGAACTGTGCGTCTAGGCGGATGGTAACAGGAGACAAGGGACACGATGCTTTTACCCAAGTTCGGGCCCTCTCGATTGAGGTAAAACCCTACTCCTGCTTGATTAATATTGATGATATGGGTAGTACAAGAGTAGATCTACCACGAGATCAGAGAGGCTAAACCCTAGAAGCTAGCCTATGGTATAGTTGTTGTTCGTCCTACGGACTAAAACCCTTCGGTTTGTATAGGCACCGAAGAGGGTTAGGGTTACACAGAGTCGGTTACAATGGTAGGAGATCTACATATCCGTATCGTCAAGCTTGCCTTCCACACCAAAGAAAGTCCTATATGGACACAGGACGAAGTCTTCAATCTTGTATCTTCATAGTCCAGGAGTCCGGCCAACGGTGATAGTTCGGCTATCCGAACACCCCCTAATCCAGGACTCCCTCACCAATTTTTATCCAAGAGAAAATATTTGCAAAGTGTACAACATTACACAGTTCAACCAGTATGCAGCTTGTGGTATGTATCTACATCATAGCAGTTTATAAAATCCTCTACAAAATGATAACTTACAATATATATTGACAAAATTTATCACACATCATGAGTACAATTCATTTTACATCAACAAAACGTACAAACTATCAAGGCTGTTATTCAGGTTCTTGCTGTCGGCCCTCCTGATGGCAACCATCATGTGGAAGGTGCATACAAGAAACTGCGTGGTAAAGACTGTCCATCACACACAGTTTTATGCGATAAATGTTTGTGGAAGGTGGCCTAACGCAAACAGTTTGGAAGAGAATGTCGTGTGTGATTGTTCGTCGATCCAACACGATTTATTCCTAGAAACTCTATGTGTTGCCTTAGGTCATCTCCCACGGTATTTTCTCAATAACCATTTGAAATAGCAAAAACCAATTAGCAAGCTAATTCGCCATTAGCAGGCTAATTGCCCTATTATTAATAATCAATTTATTAAACTAATTGACATTCATATTAAACACATAATATATTTCATTTCCATATTAAGGAAGCAGGATTTCATAATTGAAATACATCAGAGTACAACACGATATAGGTTCAGCACTGAGCTACCCCATTACACAACTGCACCAGCACCAAGTTTCACATGCAACATCCCTTTCGAAATTAGCATCATAGACGGTACATAGACAGATGCATCTCATCGGGAAAACTACTGAAGCGGAAGGCGAATATTGAGCCTTCATTTATGTTGAAGGTCTTTGCAACTTTAGGCCAGTGCCTGTGGATGATTGACCGTCCATCCTTCGTCCTATTTAGGAACACTTTAATATTGAACCGTGGATGTTGTATGAATACCTTCCTCGCCTCCTGACCATACAGGTGGTTTGAGAGGTAATCATCAGTGAACTGTTTTGGAAAGGCCTGAAAACAAGGATGTGCATAAATATCTTCTCTATATTGGAAATGGGGAAAGGAATAAAAAAGACAAGGTATAATAGTTAGTTCCATCCTGTAGTGAACTGATGTCTTCTTCATTATGTAGACAAAGATCTTGTTGTTTTTTGTCGCTAATTTCTTTATCCTAACAATCTTTCTGAGTTTCTTTACTTGACTGATATTCATGGACAACTCATTTCCCCATATGCAAAAAGGATCTGGTTGGTGTTCTTGGCTGGAAAATTGGGACTATGCCTTTTACTTATCTTAGGCTGCCTCTAGGTACTACAAGGCCCAAGATCATTGATTTATTGGGCTACCTCTGGGTACTGCAAGGCCCAAGATCATTGATTTCATGCCTTTGGTGGATTGCATGGAGAGAAGGTTGACTGCTAGCTCTTGGTTTTTGCCCCAGGGAGGGAGATTGCAACTTCTAAACTCTGTAATATCTTCTATGCCAAACTTCTTCCTTTGCAGCCTTCAAATCCCTCCTCATATTTTGAAGCAGTTAGAAAGGATTTAGAGAGAATGTTTATGGAGGAAATATGGTCAGGACTCTGGGCAGTCTTTAGCTACCTGGCCCCTGGTTTGTAGGCCCAAAAATAAAGGGGGTCTGGGAATTTTGAATCTCAGTGGGCAAAATGATGCCTTACTGCTTAAACACTTGCACAAGTTTTATAAAAAGGAGGACATTCCATGGGTGAATCTTATATGGAACTCTTATTATTATCATAGAGTACCCCATGGCACAACCTTGTGTGGCTCCTTTTGGTGGAGAGATGTCTCCAAGCTTATGGACAAATTCAGGGTTGTCACTGTTGTTCAAGTTAACAGTGGGGATACTGCTATATTTTGGAAGGATTGTTGGGATGGTTCCAACAATTTGCTACTCCAGGATAAATTTAAGAGGCTCTTCTCGTACTCCTTGGACCAAAATGTTTCATTACAGCAAGTTCTCAATACTGACAACCTTTTGGGACTCTTCCAATTGCCTCTATTTGAGCAGGCTTATGTGGAGTTTCAATGCCTTTCTCAAGGCCTTGAGGGATTTGTTGGGGATAGATTGCTGCCTGACTACTGGTCTTGGAATGACAACAAGAGGAGTCAATACACTGTCAAAAAATACTATGATCTTGTCCACAAGACCATTGTGCCAAATCCTACTCTGAATTGGATATGGAAAAGCTACTGCACTATGTCCATTAAAATGTTTGCATGGTTGGTGATTATGGACCAAGTCAACACCAAAGACATGATCCAGAGAAGACATTGGAGGATTGAGGATGGCCCTGAATGTGTTCTTTGTAGAGCTGGCTCCTTGGAAGACAGAAATCATCTGCTCTTTCAATGTAACTTCAGTTATAGAGTTTGGAACTACCTCCAAATTTACTGGCCTTCCCGTTCTGATATGGTGGACATTGTTGTTCAGGCCAGAGAGGGGTTTTCCAAACCTTTCTTGTCTGAAGTGGTCTTCTTAACATGGTGGAATATCCGGATGGTCAGAAAATGACAAGATCTTCAGGAAGATAGAACCATCTTTTGGTAGATGGAAGGCTAGGTTCATTCATGATATTTCTCTCATGGCACACATGATAAAATCAAGGCACAAGGAGGAACTTCTTCACTGGATAGCTTTCCTGCCTCCTTGAGGCTCCTTTTCCCTTTGCTTTTCCTTATTTTGTAGTTTAGCTTAGCCTAGCCTTTTCTTCTTGTTCTGCTTCCACTGCTTGTGGAATTGTAATTATGACTTGAGTTCTTCTTTTTATTAGTAAATTACAGTGGGGCCAAGCCCTGCTGTTGCCATGGTCAAAAAAAGATTTCTCCCGTGACCTCAGGAACAAAAGTAACTACTCACAAATGATAATCATGCTCAATATAAGAGGGGTATTAAATAGCATAATGGATCTGAACATATAGTCTTCCACCAAATAAACCATATAGTAATCAACTACACGATGTAATCAGCACTACTAGTCACCCACAGGTACCAATCTGAGGTTCCGGTACAAAGATTGAATAAAAGAGACGAACTAGGGTTTGAGAGGAGATGGTGTTGTTGAGAACGTTGATGAAGATTGGCCTCCCAAAGATGAGAGGGTTGTTGGTCATGACGATGGCTTTGATTTCCCCCTCCGGGCGGGAAGTTCCCTGGTGGAATCGCTCCGTCGGAGGGCAAAAGTGCTCGTGCCCAAGTTCCACCTCGAGACGGCGGCGCTCCATCCCGAAAGTCCTCTCCTTATTTTTTTGTAGGTCAAAATGACCTATATACCAGAAGATGGGCATCGGAGCTAGCTTGGGCTAAGCACAACCCACCATGGCGCGCCCTGGTGTCTCGTGCTCACTAGGTGGGGTCCCCCAATAGTTATTTGCTCCAGTATTTTATATATATTCCAAAACAATTCTCCAGAAATTTTCAACTCATTTGGAGATGTGCAGAATAGGTAACTCTAACATAGCATTTTCAGGTTCAGAATTCCAGCTCCCGGCATCTTCCCTCTTTGTGTAAATGTTGTATATTATGAGAGCAAAGTCACTAGAATTACTCCATAAAGCATTATTATGCAAAAAACATTGTAAATAACAGTAGGAAGTATGATGCAAAATGGACGTATCAGACACCTCACCCGCGAAGCCCTCTGGCTCTGGGACCGCCAGAAAGGGGTTGTCCCGAGGCCCCTCGTGGCCCTCGGGGAGCAGCCCCAACTGGTCGAAGCGCGACATCCTCCCGACAAAGGCCTCCTTGCTCGTGTAGTCGTACAAAGGGAGCCCCTCCCTAGGAAGCATGCTTGTTCTCCCCCAGTCTAGATTCGGAGTATCCCGCTCAGCACGTCAGGGGGCAGGCAGCCCGTTTGGAGCCTCATTGCATCTTTGGGGCTAGTGAAGGCCCAAATGGGGCAGGAATGGCGCTAGAGGGGGGCAATTCACCGACGGATGAACTCCCTAACCACCATCGTCACTGTCACTACCGCCGCCCTCAGGTCGGACATCCTCACAGTGACCCGCGATAGCCTCGGGTCGACAAGCCTCTAGTGTCCCCACCGGAGCTTGCCTCCATCGGGGACGATGGGGTTTGAAGTAAGGGGATGAACTGGGCCATGTCGATGTACACCCATTACCGCCGGAAGCCCTCCGACTCGGGGCGGATCTCCATGTCGATGCCTTCGCCCGCCGTCACGCTCATGACACGGAGCGACACACACCCGGAGTGTTTTGTATCGGCAGTTACCCGTGGGCAGAAGAAGTGGCGGAGCAGCGCCACCGAGGGGTGATGCCCACGAAGGCCTCCCATAGGAATGCGAAGGCGAAAAGGAGGAGAATAGATTTTGGGTCGAAGTGCAACACATGAACTTGATAATGCGAAAGCATGGCGTTGAAGAAGTCCGAGAATGGAGTCAACAAGCCGGAGAAGAGCACATGGAGATGAATGGCGATGGTGGTGCCTTCTAGTTTGATGGAAGTCCGCGAAGCGGGCCAAATCTTCGTCTCCTTCCACTCGTTGGAGTCAGCTGCGATCATCGTGAGGACCTTGTCGAGCCCCTTGCCGTTGTGCACCGTGGATCAACCCAGTGCGGGCTCCGGCCCTGCTCGCCTGTCCTCCACAGCTGCGGCCTTGCCCCTTTTATTCGAGGGCGACATGGCGGCGTAGCAGAACAGGGGCGGCATGGGATTCGATAGAAAGGGTGCAACCTTGCTCGAGAAAGAAGGTGCTATGGACGGGCGCGTAGTAAGGTAATAGTGGTTGCATGGCCCGCATGGCTGGCTATATGTCAGCCAGGCGGTTGCCGAGGCCTCGTGGGGAACTAGGGGCGTCCCACGCATCATCGTGCTCCACATGTTGCGACTTTCCCGAAGGCAGATAGGGCCCACACCATTTCACCCCCTTACTCAACAGGCGGGGTCGCGGATATCGCAGGCCTGGGGCTACTATCGGGCCTATGGGACTGGGGGTACTCAGGGCCGTCTGCCAACGGCCCAAGGCAGGGCGCTCAGTGCGAGCCTTGCACAACCCATCTTCAAGGCTTCAAGAGAAAGACCCTCGCGAGGGCCCCCACTTCCCAAGGCGCCCGACGACAAGCTACCCAAGAGCTCCCGAGGCCTCATGCTAGGCGACATCCCCAAGCTCCCTCCCGAGGCCCTCTCGTGGGTTGATACGTCTCCAATGTATCTATAATTTTTGCTTGTTCCATGCTATTATATTATCATTCTTGGATGTTTTACAATCATTTTATAGCAACTTTATATCATTTTTTGGGACTAACCTATTGACATAGTGCCTAGTGCAAGTTGTTGTTTTTGCTTGTTTTTTACTTCACAGAAAATCAGTACCAAATGGAGTCCAAACCCAGTGAAGCTTTATGGAGATTTTTTGGACCAGAAGACATCCAGTGGGCCAAAGAAGTACCAAAGGGGGGCTCCGAGGGAAGCACAACCCACCATAGCGCGCCTGGGGGCCCAGGCATGCCCAGGTGGGTTGTGCCCACCTCAGTGGCCTCCCGCACCGCCTCTTTGCTCTGGAAATCCCCAAATATTCCAGAAACCCTAGGAGAGTCGACCACACACTATTCCAGCCGCCACAAGTTCCAGAACCACGAGATCCAATCTGGACACCATCACGGAGGGGTTCATCATCCTCACGGTGCCTCTTCGATGATGCGTGAGTAGTTCATCATAGACCTACGGGTCCATAGTCAGTAGCTAGATGGCTTCCTCTCTCTCTTTTGATTCTCAATACAATGATCTCTTGGAGATCTATTTGATGTAACTTTTTTGGCGGTGTGTTTGTTGGGATCCGATGAACTTTGAGTTTATGATCAGATCTATATCCATGAATATTATTTGAGTCTTCTTTTGACCTCTTATGTGCATGATTACTTATAGCCTCATATTTCTTCTTCGAATCTTTGGTTTAGTTAGGCCAACTAGATCGATTTTTTTGCCATGGCAAGAGGTGCTTTGTAATGGGTTCGAACGGGTGTTGTTCTTTCCCAGTGACAGAAGGGGCAGCATGACACACATGTATCGTTGCTATTAAGGATAACAAGATGGGGGTTATTCCTACATGAATAGATCTCGTCTACATCATGTCATCGTTCTTATTGCGTTACTCCGTTTCTCCATGAACTTAACACAGAAGATGCATGCTGGATAGCGGTCGATGTGGGGAGTAATAGTAGTAAATGCAGGCAGGAGTCGGTCTACTAATCTTGGATGTGATGCCTATATATTTATCATTGCCTTGGATATCGTCATAACTATTTGATTTTCTATCAGTTGCCCAACAATAATTTCTTTACCCACCCTATTTCTTGAGACAAGCCACAAGTGAAATCTACGGCCCCCGGGTCTATTCTTTATCATATTGCTTTGAGATCTATTTTTATTCGCTTTTGTTTTCGGATCTATTATTCCAAAAACCCAAAAATACCTTGTTGCACTTTTTATTTGCATCTTCTATTTTGTGTTTTATCGAGATCCATTTATCCAATCTACACAATTTTTATCACGTCAACTTTACAATATCTGGCGCCGTTACCCGAAAAAGGGATTGACAACCCCTTATAAGCGCCAGGTTGCAACTATTTGTTCTTTGTGTGCAGGTACCGTTTACATAGTGTTGCTTGGTTCTCCTACTGGATTGATACCTTGGTTTCATAACCTAGGGAAATACCAACTGTAGCTGTGCTGCATCATCCCTTCCTCTTTGGGGAAATACCAACGTAGTTCAAGCGACATCAAAAGGAATTTATGGCGCCGTTGTCAGTGAGACATCATCAACATCTATCAGGTTTCTAATCACAAATCTCATCTCCTTGCAAGTTAAATTATTTTCCATTTGCCTCTCGTTTTCATCTCCCCCACTTCGCAAAAATTTGCCATTTTATTCGCCATCTTTTTCGTTCGCCTTTTTCTCGTTAGATCTCTTGTTCGCTATCTTTGCTTGTGTTGCCATGTGTCTTCTATTTGCTTGGATATTCGCTTGCTAAAAATCTATTGATATGGATCCTCATACACTTGCTAATATTTTCAAAAGATCCACTTACGATGAACCAATTGATAGTTAATTGAGTTCACTAGATTATCTTTATGAAGTTTTGCTTGAGATTCATGAATCTGAAAACTGTGATGAAGTGTTAAACAAAGAAATTTATAAAGTGATTCCTGATAGCTCCTTGAATGAAAAGCATGACTGCAATGAAGTTATTCTAAATTCTATTAATGTCAATTATGTTAGTGATATGCAAACCCTAAGCTTGGTGATGCTTGTTTTGTTATGTACACTACTTATTGCAATTATCATGATTGGGGTGATAATGATTCTTATGATCTTGAAAATTTATTTAAACCTCATGATGAATATGCTTGCGACAATATTAAAAGTGGGTTTGGAAGAGTGTCAACTTTAGCTAAGAATAATCCCACATGTGTGGAGAGTGTTCAATCTAGAAATTTTTGATAAAAGTGGGCTTGGAGAGGTCATGACTTTATTTGACGATAATCCCACTATTTTGGAAAAGTGTCAACGTTGCATGCATGTGGATCATGAAGAGAAAATTTTATATGATAGCTACATTGTTGAATTTGATTATGATCCTATATGTAATTATTATGGGAAATATGGTTGTATAAACTCTCATGTTACTAAATTACCTGTTCTTATGTGAAGATCGCTTTTGTTTCTTTCTTCTTCCTTGCATATGTTAGATATTTCTTGTATTGACAATTTTTTGCCTACAAAGTGCCTATGCATAGGAAGTATGTTAGACTAAAATGTGTTTGTCATGAGTTTTAAGATGCTCTCTTTGTGCTCCGATTCTTGTCTTTCATGTGAGCATCATTAAAATTCCAAGCATATCTTAATGGCTATAAAGAAAGAGCTTGTTGGGAGGCAACCCAATGAATAAAACTTATTTTTGCCTTTTTCTTTCTGTTTTTGAGTGTTTGTGCAATTATGCTACTGTTATGATTGTGTTTTTCATGTTTTAATTAGTGTTTGTTCCAAGTAAAGCCTTTGGGATCATGTTGGGTGATAGTTGATTTGATCTTATTAAAAAACAGAAACGGTGTGTGCCAGTAACGGAATTGTTTAAAATCACAAAAGAGCGATATATTCTGAAGTTTTTACAAGAGATCGATATAAAAATTGTCTACATTTTCCTAATTTGTCAGAATTTTTGGAGTTACATAAGTATTCGAAGTTTCATATTACTACAGACTGTTCTGTTTTTGACACATTCTATTTTCTTTGCATTATGTGCTTATTGTTATGAATCTATTGATTGTATTGGAGGGTATAATCCATGGAAAAGTTAGAATACAGTAGATATAATGCAAAACTAAAATATGAATGGGTTTGCTACAGTACTTAGAGTAGTGATGTGCTTTCTTATACTAACGGATCTCACGAAGGTTTGTTTGAGTTTTGTGCGATTGAATTTTTCAAGTTTTGGGTGAGATCACGATGGATGAAGGAATAAGGAGTGAAAAGAGCCTAAGCTTGGGATGCCCCATGGAACCCAAGTTATTGTTCAAAGAGAAACAAGCAACCAATCTTGGGAATGCCCCAGGAAGGCATCCCCTCTTTCTACTAACGACCATCGGTATTTTACTTGGAGCTATATTTTTATTCGCCACATATCATGAGTTTTGCTTGAGTGTCTTGTATTATATGAGTCTTTGCTTGTTTTGCTTTTTAGTTTGGGTCATGTATCCTTGTTGGTCACACCTATCTGCCAGAGACAAAATTATGCTATGATTTGTTAGAATTACTCTTTATGCTTTACTTAAATTTTTTGAGCTATGGAATTGCTCTAGTGCATCATGTATACATTAATATTTTTGAAGAAAATGATCTCATGCTTCACTTAGATTTATTTGAGAGTTAGTAAATTTTTGGAAGAAATTCTCTCATGCTTCACTTATATTATTTTGAGAGACGAAAACTTTTATGCTCATGTTCTTCACTTAAATTTGTTTGAGCTTATCAAAAGCAACATATGAAAATAGTCCCAAAGTGATAGATATTCAAGAGGGATATAATAAAAACTTTTATGAGGATCATCGGGCAAAATAAACTTGATTCTTTGTAATAGTTTTTCGATATGATGATAGTGATATGTGAGTCATGTTGGTGAGTAATTATGCTTTAGTAAGAATATTGGTGTTAAGGTTTGTCATTCCCTATTCAAGCACAAAAGTCAATTGTTGTGTGATGAAATTACATCCTACTTGTGGTACATTATTCGGTGTTAGTTATGCTTAATGCTCGCTTATGTGGTTTTCCATTCCTTGGTTGGTTGCTTGATACGTCTCCAACGTATCTATAATTTTTTATTATTCCATGCTATTATATTATCATTTTTGGATGTTTTACAATCATTTTATAGCAACTTTATATCTTTTTTTGGGACTAACCTATTGACATAGTGCTTACTGCCAGTTGTTGTTTTTTTGCTTGTTTTTAACTTCACCGAAAATCAATACCAAACGGAGTCCAAATGCAGCGAAACATTTTTGGATTTTTCTGGACCAGAAGATACCTGTTGGGCCAAAGAAGTACCGGAGGGGGGCTCTGAGGGGAGCACAACCCACCTGGGCACGCCCAGGGGCCGAGGCGCGCCCTAGTGGGTTGTGCCCACCTCAACCGCCTCCCACACCATTCCATCCAAAAACCCTAGGGGAGTCGACAAAACACAATTCCATTCCAACCGCCTCCCGCACCATTCCACCGCGCGTTCCTGGAGGAGATGGAGATGGACCTTGAGGAGTCGCCCGGACCTCCAGAGCCTCCCGAGGATCAGGGCTCCGAGGGCTCGTGAGTATTGGCTTCTTCACCGCGCATCGTCAGCTACTCCAACACTCGCTCTGCAATGATATCAAGTGACATCTTTCGAGTTTCGTTTAAGTTGGGAGCGCCCTCAGGGCTGCATCATTCCCAGGTCGCGTGGGTCCGTCACCGCGGCATTTATCCGTTTTGCTTATGTCTTTAGCTTACCTTGTTGGGGGCGCCCCTCGGGCTACATCATCCCCAAGCCGCTCGGGCCTAACCCAGTGGCATGTGTCTTTCCTGCATCTATCTAAATTGGTTTGCTTTTTCATGCTTAACCTGCCTATGATTATCATCTCTCGCCCATCGCGGCCCCTTTCTTCTCCTTCATGCAAACCGCTTGCGCGTTAAAAGGGGGGCGCCTAAGCATCACGACTCAGGGGCTCTTACTGGCTCTCCATCCCTCACCCCCTGGCCTTGTCCACGGCATCGCGACCTGGCATACCAGCGGCGGCTGAGCTTGCTCGAGGGCCGGGACCTAAGGACATAGAGCGTTTGCATCTAACCGCCTTGCAGGAACACTCAGCCGCCCAAGGCTCAAGATCAGGCGCAACCCGCCTTGAGGTAGGGCCTCGTGAGTCTCGCGCTGGCTCACGAGTGCCCAGATACACCTCGTCTAGCCCTACCATGCCGGCCACGTGTCAGGGCGGGGCTGTACACGCCCCGGGGGCTCCTCCCGGAGGGGCCCCCTCCCATGTACGAGTGGAAGCACCATGCTCCGCGCTGGCCGACGACACTGCCGAGGAGCGGCTATGCCTGTACACATACGGAAGCGCGATGCTCTGCGCTGGTGATAAACAACTGAGGGTAGCCCACGGCTGTATCAACCTCAGGGAGCCCAAAGCTCAGTGTCTGGCCTCATCGCAACGCCTCCCCTCGGGAGCGCCGCACGAGGGGGCTGGACACGGGGGCTACGCCCGGGTCACGCCCGAGCGCACGCCACCCAGCCAGGTCCCTCGGACCTGGTCGTCGCGCGCCTCTCCCTGAGCAGAGCCAAGGTATGAAGACCATTTGAGCGTCAAGGGGGATTCCTGAGCATCGCGACTCCGGAGCCTAACTGGTCACATAGCCCCTCACTCCTTAGTTCCGAAAGGCTAACGATGGTTGAGGTATGCACGGGGGCCGGGCCCTGCCGATGTAGAACGACGGATCCACTCCTACACCCCGCCCTATTTGCCGTTTGTGCGTCAAGGGGGACTCCTGAGCATCGCGACTCAGGAGCCTAACTTGCCACGTAGCCCCTCACTGCTTAGTCCCATCCTGGTGATCCGGTCGGGGCTAATGGCGGCTGAGGTATGCGCGGGGCCGGGCCCTGCCGACGTAGAACACAAAGCAAATAGGAAGGAAACCGCAAAATCTCGGAAATTCAGAAACAAATATTACAGACCATAAATTGTTGTCACGATACCAAACATAAGTTTAAATGCCTCCACGAGGCACGGTACATGTTGCAGGAATTGGAGCAGGAAAGAAGCCGCGAGAAGATCACCCTTGGGCAGCGCCACCGCTCGTGGTGGAGTTGCGCTTGTCAGCTCCACCCCCCGAGGCCGCGGAGCCAGCAGCACCTCGCTTGGGCGCAGTGTTGAAGGCGCGGAACTTCGCCAGCAAGGCCTCCGCTCGGCCCTTCACGACCTCAGCAGCAGCGGCGGAGCGCTCGGCATCCACAAGTTCCAGTAGGTCGTCAAGGTCGGCGTCGGGGTTGTGGAGGTAGACGTGGCTGAGGATCCGCGTCAGCGCTGCGGAGGAAAGGACGCGAGCTTCAACCTTGGCCATGGGGCCGATGCCGGTCATGACCTCCTCAAGCGCCTCGACCAGGAAGGGAAGCAGCTTGGCGGGGCCTTCTATGGCTCCGGCCAGCGGCTTCTCCAGACCCTCTTCATAAAGCATCTTCAGCGCCTTGCAAGACCTCACCTCATAGTCCGTGAAGGCCGCGTGGTCCTCGGCCAAGACTTTCGCCTTGGCGTCCATCTCAACCCTCTCCGCCTTTAGCGTCTACTCTAGCATCTTCAGCCGGACGCGATCAGCTGAGAGTTCGGGCGTCGCGGTCCCTGACGGCAGCCTCCTAAGCCTTCATCTCCTCCTCCTTCGCCTGGCGGTCGCGAACCTCCTTGGCGAGCTCATCATGCAAGCCTTGCAGCTCGTCCTCTAGCGCCTTGCAGTGGCCTCAGACAGTTGAAGCATCCTTCAACATTGCGTCGCGAGCGGCTTTGGCCTGGGAGGTGACTTGCTTCTCCTCCTCGAAAGTTGTCACAGCCTGGCTCAGTGCCGCCCGGACGGAAGCGTCAGAGCAAACCCAGCCAGAGACCAACTTCAGGCGCCCGGCCACCAGGCGGGGGCTGGCGCCCTGAAGATCTTCTTGCAGCCGACTCAGCTTGTCAGCAGCACGGTCCAAGGCGGCGGAAGAGGCAGAGGAGACGGGAGCCGGTGGAGTAGGAGGAGAAGACGGCAGCATGATCACGGCTTGAGAGGCCGGGACCTCCTAAGCTTTGGCAACCTCGGTGACAGCATCAAGCGCGGGCGCCTCTAGAGTCAGCGGGGCCACGGGAGCTTGCTCCCCACCAAAGCGTCCCTCCTGGCCTCGCGAGGATGATCGGGCAGGGCAGGTGCGAGCCCCGCTGCCTCCCTTTCCTGCAGATGAAGGCGCGGCCACAACAGACAAGCTTGCCTCGAGTGGGGCCGCCGTGTCCCCCTTCAGCCTCTTCGCCGCAGGCGGCGGCCTAACCAAAAATGGACGATGTCAAGCCTTGACGGCAAAAATACGAGCAAAGCAGAGTTCGAGTACTTACTGGTCAGCTGTCGCGGGTTCCAACGGCCTCCGGCCGAGCTTGAAGCCCAAGAGCCTCCTGCGGGGATCAGCCTCGGGAGGTCCGGCAGCAGAGGAAGGCGCACCGGAAGGGCTGGAGCTGGCTTCGGGCAGCACCAGGGTTGGAGTAGACCCTCAGGAGATCAACCCCGACCTGTCCTTCTTCGAGATCAAGGGAGGGTCCTCTCCCCCTCGCCTGGCGCCAGCTTCATCATCGTCCGGCATGGAGCGGAGGGCGCTGGACCTGCACTACGGAGAAGTCTCCCCCGTCAACTCGGTGGTCGCCTCCGAGTCACGCTCTTCCTCCTCCTCATCTTCCTCCTCTCCCCCGCCGGAATCATCGGAGGACAAGTCCACCGTCGCCGTCGCCGCCGGGCCCTCAGGAGCCTGCGCCAGCACCAGACCGTCCCCGTCAAATGTGGGCATGGCGTCCACCGCCCGCTCCCAGTCATCGCGGAGGAACAAGGGGACCGGAGCGCCCTCCGGGCTTGCCACGTCCTCTCCGACCAGGAAGTGGAGAGCTGCGGTCAGATCCTCGTCAGCCAGGGCCTCCGAGCTCAGGCGGAGGACGGTGTTCGCATCCTCGAGCCTCCACAGCAGGCGCGAGTGCGCCTGAAGTGGAGCCACCCGGTGCGCCAAGAACTCCCTTAGGAGCGTGGCCCCGGTCAGCTTCGCCGCCCTCAGGTTGCCCGGCCTCAGGTCAGCGTTCATCTTCTCCAGCATCAGCTTCGCCCGTCGGTCGTCAAGCTTCGCACGAGACCACGCCTCGACGGTCTGGGGCTGCCCCGTGGGCAGCGCCAACCGGGAGTTGATGCATCCGGCATCCATCATGACCCACTTGCTCTGGAAGCCGTCGGCCCTCTTCTCGGCCTTTGAGATGGCGTTGGCTTTAGAGTACGCAACAAAGCCTGCGCACGCCAAGATATTGGCGCCAGTGACTCGGAGGGAGAGGAAGTGGCACAGCAAGGCCATGGAGGGCATCACCCCAACGTGTGCCTCGCAGTAGTAGGCAAAGATCGACAGGAAGAGAACAGAGTTGGGGTGGAGATGCAGAGCTTGCAGATTATACTGGTGGAGGACATCAAAGAAGAACCAGAGAAAGGAGGCACCAGACCAGCAATGACGACGCTCATGAAGAAGGGATAGAAGGTGCTCCCCTTGTCCTCCGGCTGGGCGGAGCCGAGCCGGAGCGCAGTCTCCCCCATCTCGCTACCTTGCGCCACCGTCATCAGGCGCGTGAGGGTGAGATTCTTCTCCATCATGTTTGGTGGATCCAGAGCCGGCGAGTACCAGGCCGTTGGAGCCCTGGTTGCGGTCTTGCGGGGCGCCATTGCTGGCTGGAGGTGAACGGTTGAGGCGGATCTGGAGATTTCGGAAGTAGGAGGGAGAATAGCAAGAAAGGGGATCTGGAGCAAGCCGAACGAGAGCAATGAAGGTAAGCCTAACCCGGACCAGCCTCTTGTCAAGTCGGGCAATTTCCGAGGCAGCGTGGGGAAGCGGAGACTCCCACGTCCAATCAACCGCCACGCGGCGACCAAGGCTGCAAGCTGTTGGGGCCCGCGGCGCTCCGCACTTGACCCTTCGCTTCCCTGCTAAGCCAAGTCTGAGCGCGCCTTGGGCCCGGGGGCTACTGTCGGTGTTTTGGGAATGGGGGCCCCAGTTTTTCCTGCATGCGGCCTGCGGCGTGGCTCAGGTCGTGGCCAAGTACGACCCATCTTCATCAACTCAAGCTCAAGACCCTCGCGAGGGGCCAAGCCTCACGGGGCGAACGACGAAAGGCTTCCTCAGGAGCGGCCTCACCAGGCAGGCTCGCGAGGAGGCGGAGAGATCAAGGCAGGGGTACCTCGCGAGGTGCTCGTGACGCAAGCCATGACGATCGAGACCAGGCGGGCGCCGGCCTGTGCAGTGTCCTTGTTTCCTCTTTGGTGCAAAGGGGGCAAGCACAGGCGCGGAGTACCGAGGCATCAGGCAAAGATTACCATTTTGGTGCAATGAGACCAAGACCAGCAGAGCGGCGGGACGGAGGTCACCGTGGAGCCCAAGACGGCGTCATCGCCAGTGCCTTTGGCAGCCGAAGACCAACTTTAGTCAGGATAACCTGTACTAGATGTTCCCCTTCAAAATGGCCGTTGTTGGCGCCCTTCCCGCTCAATATTTGGGAAGAGGACCAGGGCCTCTATAAATAGGGCTAGCCACCACTGTAGAGGGGGATCATCTCATCGGGATCTGATCGAGAGCAATCGAGAGCGGATCGAATCCTTCTCAGGCAAACCACCACCACAAGAACACCTCTTGCAAGGTTGTTCTTCCCTTGTACTATTCATCATCAGCCCCTGAGGCAATCCACCACACCACACACTGGAGTAGGGTATTACACCACAATGGTGGCCCGAACCAGTATAAATCTATTGTCTCTCGTGTTGTTCATCGTTTAGCTTAGATTCTCGGCAAGGCGTTCGGACGTGGATCGGTAGGGGGAAGATCTTCGCGCGCACCCCAGAGTTCGAACCTTAAGGGTTTTGCCGGAACCCGAAATCTGACAGTCCCAAAGTGATAGATATTCAAGAGGGATATAATAAAAAAAATCACAAAGATCATTGGACAAACTAAACTTGATTCTTTGTAATAGTTTTGAGATATGATGATAGTGATATGTGAGTCATGTTGGTGAGTAATCATGCTTTAGTAAGAATATTGGTGTTAAGGTTTGTGATTCCCTATGCAAGCATGAAAGTCAATAGTTATGCAATGAAATTACATCCTACTTGTGGTGAATTATTCGGTGTTAGTTATGCTTATTGCTGGCTTATGTGATTTTTTGTTTCTTGGTTGGTTGCTTCTCAATCTTTTGCTAGCCTTCACTTGTACAAAGTAGGATTACTACCTCTGCATCCAAAATCCTTAAACCCAGTTTTTCCATATGAGTCCACCATACCTACCTATATGCACTATTCTCGTGCTGTTCTAAGTAAATTTGTATGTGCCATCTCTAATTTTCAAAATAATTTCCCCTTTTGTGTGCCCATACCACTTATGAAATGGTAGGGGTGGCTGATATTTTACCATGCTGGATGTGTTATTCTCAAGATGAGTGTTTATTACTTGTTATTACACGAGAGTACGACAAAAGTATTAGGGGTGCCCAGTCCCAAAATGAAAAATGAATTTACTTTATGTTGTCAAATAATAAATTCCTCGGAAAGTGTTGGTATGGACGGTACCCATGGATACAACTAACCATGGAATGTGAAAGTATGGTGGAAAAGGGAATAAACTTTATTTTATGTTTGGGAACTACTTAATCGTTTTCGTTGACAGGAAAAACATGCCACCCAAAATATTTTAACTCTATTTTTCTACTTTGAGCTCTGGCACCTCTACAAATCCCTACTTCCCTCTGCGAATGGTCTTTCTATTTACTTTATGCAATTTTTATTTTTATTTGAGTCTCCATCTTGTCTTATAAAGCACCAACTAAGGGGCACTATGATCGTACTTGAGCATTGGATGTAGCTAATATGCGAGTGTGTTTCATGAATGGATCAATGATTGAGCATAATGGGCTAGGGATAACTTGCTTTAGTGTTAATATTTTGAAAGACATGGTTGCTTGTTGATATGCTTGAGTATTGAAATCTTCATGTCAAAACTATACTATTGCTTTGAACCATATAAAATTCCATATGTCCATGCTACAAAATAAAAGAATATGTGATGAACAAGGTAGGTAGCATTCCACATCAAAAATTCTATTTTTATCATTTACCTACTCGAGGACGAGCAGGAATTAAGCTTGGGGATGCTGATACGTCTCCAATGTAGCTATAATTTTTTATTGCTCCATGTTGTTATATATCATTCTTGGATGTTTTACAATCATTTTATAGCAACTTTTTATCATATTTTTTGGGACTAACCAATTGACATAGTGCCTAGTGCCAGGTGCTATTTTTTGCTTGTTTTTTACTTCGCAGAAAATCAATACCAAATGGAGTCCAAACGCAGTGAAACTTTTTGGAGATTTTTCTGGACCAAAAGACACTTGTTGGGCCAAAGAAGTACCAAAGGGGGATCCGAGGGGAGCACAACCCACCTGGGCGCGCCTGGGGGCCCAGGCGCACCCTGGTGGGTTGTGCCCACCTCGGCCGCCTCCTGCACCGCCTCTTTGCTCTATAAATACCCCAAAAATCCAAAAACCCTAGGGGAGCCGACATAACACAATTCCAGCCGCCGCAAGTTCCAAAACCATGAGATCCAATCTAGACACCATCACAGAGGGGTTCATCATCCTCATTGGTGCTTCTCCGATGATGTGTGAGTAGTTCATTGTAGACCTACAGGTCTGTAGTTAGTATCTAGATGGCTTTCTCTCTCTCTCGCTCTCTTGATTCTCAATACAATGGTCTCATGGAGATCTATTTGATGTAACTCTTTTTGCGGTGTTTTTGTTGGGACCCGATGAACTTTGAGTTTATGATCAAATCTATTTTATCCATGAAAGTTATTTGAGTTTTGATCTCTTATATGCATGATTACATACAGCCTCGTATTTCTTCTTCGAATCTTTGGTTTAGTTAGGCCAGCTAGATAGATTTTTATTGCCATGGGAACAGGTGCTTTGTGATGGGTTCGGTTGTGTGGTGTTCTTTCCCAATGATAGGAGGGCCAGAAAGACACGTATTGATCGTTGCTATTAAGGATAACAAGATGGGGTCTATTCCTACATGAATAGATATTGTCTACATCATGTCATCATTCTTATTGCATTACTCCGTTTCTCCATGAACTTAATACACTAGATGCATGCTGGATAGTGGTCGATGTGTGGAGCAATAGTAGTAGATGCAGGCAGGAGCCGGTCTACTAATCTTGGACGTGATGCCTATATAATGATCAGTGCCTGGATATCATCATAATTATTTGAAGTTCTATCAATTTCCCAACAGTATTTTGTTTACTCGCCATATGCTATTTTTCTCAAGAGAAGCCACTAGTGAAACGTACGGCCCCCGGGTCTATTCTTTATCATATTTGCTTTGAGACCTATTTTTATTTTCTTTTGCTTTCAAGTCTATTATTTGAAAAAACCAAAACTACCTTGCTGCACTTTTTCTTTCTTTATATTATTTTGTTTTATTGTGAGATCAACTTATCCAAAATCTTACAAATCAATCTATCTTTTACCCGAGAGGGATTGACAACCCCTCTTACACGTTGGGTTGCAAGTATTTGTTCTTTGTGTGCAGGTATGGTTTAGATAGTGTTGCTCGGTTCTCCTACTGGTTCGATGACCTTGGTTTCATCACTGAGGGAAATACCTACCGTAGTTGTGTTGCATCATCCCTTCCTCTTCTAGGAAATACTGACGCCAACACGAGCCATCATTGCTTCTCAATCTTTTTGCTATCCTCCACTTGTACTAAGTAGAAATACAACTTGTGCATCCAAAATCCTTAAACCCATTTTTGCCATATGAGTCCACCATACCTACCTATATGCGGTATTCCCGTGCCGTTCTAAGCAAATTTGTGTGCTCGTACCGCTCATGAAGCAGCAGGGGGGTGGCCAATATTTTCCATGCTAGATGTGTTATTCTCAAGATGAGTGTTTATTCACTTGTCATTGCACGAGAGTGCGGCGGTAATAGGGATGCCCAGTCCCGAAATGAAAAATAAATTCACTTTATGTTGTCAAATAATAAATTCCTTGGAAAGTGTTGGTATGGAAGGCACCCGTGGATACGGCTAGCCATGGATTGTGAAAGAATGGTGGAAAAGGAATAAACTCTATTTTCTGTTTCGGAACCGCATATGATATATCTAGCATGTAAAGTGTTGGGAATTACTCGGTTGTTTTCGCTGACGGGAAAAGTATGCCTCTCAAAAAGTTTATCTCTCAATTTTTCGCTTTGAGCTCTAGCACCTCTACAAATCCCAACTTCCCTCTACGAAGGGCCTATCTATTTACTTTATGCAATTTTTATTTGTATTTGAGTCTCCATCTTCTCTTATAAAGCACCAACTAAGGGGCACTATGATCGTGCTTGAGCATTGGATGTAGCTAATATGCGAGTGTGTTTCATGAATGGAACAATGATTGAGCATGATGGGCTAGGCATAACTTTCTTTAGTGTTGATATTTTGAAAGACATTGTTGCTTATTGATATACTTGAGTATTGAAATCTTCATGTCAAAACTAGACTATTGCTTTGAACCATATAAAAGTCCAAATGTCCATGCTACAAAACAGAAGAATATGTGATGAACATGTTAGGCAGCATTCCACATCAAAAAATCTGTTTTTATCATTTACCTACTCGAGGACGAGTAGGAATTAAGCTTGGGGATGCTGATACGTCTCCAACGTATCTATAATTTTTGCTTGTTCCATGCTGTTGTATTATCACTCTTGGATGTTTTATAATCATTTAATAGCAATTTTATATCAAATTTTGGGAGTAACCTATTGACATAGTGCCCAGTACCAGTTACTGTTTTTTTGCTTATTTTTTACTTCGCAGAAAATCAGTACCAAACGGAGTCCAAATGCAGCAAAACTTTTTGGAGATTTGTTTTGGACCAGAAGACATCCAATGGGACAAATAAGTACCATAGGTGGGATCCGAGGGGAGCACAACCCACCAGGGTTTGGACCAGAAGACATCCAATGGGCCAAATAAGTACCATAGGGGGGGATCCGAGGGGAGCACAACCCACCAGGGCGCTCCTGGGGGCCCACATGCGCCCAGGTGGGTTGTGTCCACCTCGGTGGCCTCCCGCACCGCCTCTTCGCCCTATGAATCCCCAAATATTCCAGAAACCCTAGGGGAGTCGACGAAACACAATTCCAGCACCGCAAGTTCCAGAACCACGATATCCAATCTAGACACCATCACGGAGCGGTTCATCATCCTCATTGGTGCCTCTCCGATGATGCATGAGTAGTTCATCATAGACTTGCGGGTCCGTAGTCAGTAGCTAGATGGCTTCCTCTCTCTCTTTTTATTCTCAATACAATGGTCTTTTGGAGATCTATTTGATGTAACTATTTTTGCGGTGTGTTTGTTGGAATCCGATGAACTTTGAGTTTATGATCAGATCTATATCCGTGAATATTATTTGAGTCTTATTTTGATCTCTTATATGCATGATTATTTATAGCCTCGTACTTCTTCTTCGAATCATTGGTTTACTTAGGCCAACTAGATTTATTTTTCTTGCCACGGGAAGAGGTGCTTTGTGATGGATTCGCTCATGTGGTGTTCTTTCCCAGTGACACAAGGGGCAGCAAGACACGCAAGTATCCTTGCTATTAAGGATAATAAGATGGGGGATATTCCTAAATGAATATATCTCATCTACATCATGCCATCGCTCTTATTGCATTACTCTGTTTCTCCCTGAACTTAATACACTAGATGCATGCGGGATAGCGGTCGATGTGTGGAGTAATAGTAGTAGATGCAGGCAGGAGTCGGTCTACTAATATTGTAAGTGATGCCTATATATTGAACATTGCCTTGGAATCATCATAACTATTCGATTTTCTATCAATTGCCCAACAGTAATTGGTTTACCCATCGTATGCTATTTCTTGAGAGAATCCACTAGTGAAATCTATGGTCCCCGGGTCTATTGTTTATGATATTTGCTTTGAGATCTATTATTATTAGCTTTTGTCTTCAGATCTATTGTTCCAAAAACCAAAAAATACCTTGCTGCACATTTTTATTTGCATCTTTTATTTTGCATTTTATCGAGATCTATTAATCCAATCTACACAATTTTTATCGCGTCAACTTGACAATCTCTAGCGCCGTTACCCCAAAAAGGGATTGGCAACCCCTTATAAGCGTCGGGTTCCATGTATTTATTCTTTGTGTGCAGGTGACGTTTACTTTACATAGTGTTACTTGGTTCTCCTACTGGATGATACCTTGGTTTCATAACTAAGGGAAAATACCTATCGTAGATGTGTTGCATCATCCCTTCCTCTTTGGGGAAATACCGACGTAGTTCAAGCGACATCACGCATGGATACTCCGAGGGAACTAAGTCCCGCCTTGCAGTGTGCTACCTCTTGAGCACTGCATTGGTTTTACCTTGAAGAGGAAAGGGTGATGCGGCAAAGTAGCGTAAGTATTTCCCTCAGTTTTTGAGAACCAAGGTATCAATCCAGTAGGAGGCTCCTCAAAAGTCCCTCGTACGTACACAAACAAACAAGAACCTCGCAACCAACGCGATAAAGGGGTTGTCAATCCCTTCACGGTAACTTGCGAAAGTGAGATCTGATAGAGATAATAAGATAAGATAAATATTTTTGGTATTTTTATGATATAGATTGAAAATTAAAGATTGCAAAATAAAGTAGATTTGAAACTTATAAGATAAAAGATAGACCCGGGGGCCATAGGTTTCACTAGTGGCTTCTCTCAAGATAGCACAAGTATTATGGTGGGTGAACAAATTACTGTCGACCAATTGGTAGAAAAGTGCATAATTATGAGATTATATAGGCATGATCATGTATATAGGCATCATGTCCGCAACAAGTAGACCGAAACGATTCTGGATCTACTACTATTACTCCACACATCGACCGACTCCTGCTTGCATCTAGAGTATTAAGTTCATAAGAACAGAGTAACGCATTAAGCAAGATGACATGATGTAGAGGGATAAACTCAAACAATATGATATAAACCCCATCTTTTTATCCTCGATGGCAACAATACAATACGTACGTTGCTGCCCCTGCTGTCACCTGGAAAGGACACCGCAAGATTGAACCCAAAGCTAAGCACTTCTCCCATTGCAAGAAAGATCAATCTAGTAGGCCAAACCAAACTGATAATTCGAAGAGACTTGAAAAGATAACCAATCATACATAAAAGAATTTAGAGGAGATTCAAATATTTCTCATAGATAAACTTGATCATAAACCCACAATTCACCGGATCTCGACAAACACACTGCAAAAAGAGTTACATCGAATAGATCTTCAAGAAGATTGAGGAGAACTTTGTATTGTGATTCAAAGAGAGAGAAGAAGCCATCTAGCTAATAACTATGGACCCGAAGGTCTATGGTAAACTACTCACAACTCATCGGAGAGGCCTTGGAGATGATGTAGAGGCCCTCCATGGTCGATTCCCCCTCCGGCGGAGCGCCGACGAAGGCTCCAAGATGGGATCTCACGGATACAAAAGGTTTCGGCGGTGGAAATAGTTTTCCGTGGTGCTCCTAGATGTTTTCAGGGTACGGGAGTATATATAGGCAAAGGAAGTAGGTCAGGGGAGCCACGAGGGGCCCACGAGGGTGGGGGGCGCCCACCCCCCTAGGGCACGCCCTCCTGCCTCGTGGCTTCCTTGTCTGCGGCTTGACGTCCACTCCAAGTCTCCTGGATTGCATTTGTTCCAAAAAGATCGCTCCCGAAGGTTTCATTCCATTTGGACTTCGTTTGATATTCCTTTTCTTTGAAACACTGAAATAGGCAAAAAACAACAATTCGGGCTGGGCCTCCGGTTAGTAGGTTAGTCCTAAAAATGATATAAAAGTGTAAAGTAAAGCCCATAAACATCCAAAACGGGTAATATAATAGCATGGAACAATCAGAAATTATAGATACGTTGGAGACGTATCAAGCATCCCCAAGCTTAATTCCTGCTCGTCCTCGAGTATGTAAATGATAAAAACAGAATTTTTGATGTGGAATGCTACCTAGCATATTTCTGAATGTAATTATCTTTATTGTGGCATGAATGTTCAGATCCAAATGATTCAAGAATAAAAGTTCATATTGACATAAAAACAAACTTCAAGCATACTAACAAAACAATCATATCTTCTCAAAATAACATGGCTAAAGAAAGCTATCCCTACAAAATCATATAGTCTGGCTATGCTCTATCTTCATCACACAAAGTATTTAATCATGCACAACCCCGATGACAAGCCAAGCATTTGTTTCATACTTTTATGTTCTCAAACTTTTTCAACTTTCACGCAATACATGAGCATGAGCCATGGATATAGCACTATATGTGGAATAGAATGGTGGTTGTGGAGAAGACAAAAAAGGGAGAAGATAGTCTCACATCAACTAGGAGTATCAACGGGCTATGGAGATGCCCATTAATAGATATCAATGTGAGTGAGTAGGGATTGCCATGCAACAGATGCACTTGAGCTATAAGTGTATGAAAGCTCAACAAAAGAAACTAAGTGGGTGTGCATCCAACTTGCTTGCTCATGAAGACCTAGGGCATTTTGAGGAAGCCCATCATTGGAATATACAAGCCAAGTTCTATAATGAAAAATTCCCACTCGTATATGAAAGTGACAACATGGGAGACTCTCTATCATGAAGATCATGGTTCTACTTTGAAGCACAAGTGTGGAAAAAGGATAGTAACATTGTCCCTTCTCTCTTTTCTCTCATTTTTTATTTGGTGGGCTTCTTTGGCCTCCATTTTTATGGGCTTCTTTGGCCTCTTTTATTTTTATAAAGTCCAAAGTCTCATCCCGACTTGTGGGGGAATCATATTCTCTATCATCCTTTCCTCACTTGGGACAATGCTCTAATAATGAAGATCATCACACTTTTATTTACTTACAACTCGAGAATTACAACTCAACACTTAGAACAAAATATGATTCTATGTGGATGCCTCCGGCGGTGTACCGGGATATGCAATGAATCAAGAGTGACATGTATGAAAGAATTATCAAGGTGGCTTTGCGACAAATACGATGTCAACTACATGATCATGCAAAAGCAATATGACAATGATGGAGTGTGTCATAATAAACGGAACGGTGGAAAATTGCATGGCAATATATCTCGGAATGGCTATGGAAATGCCATAATAGGTAGGTATGGTGGCTGTTTTGAGGAAGGTATATGGTGGGTGTATGGTACCGGCGAAAGTTGCACGACACAAGAGAGGCTAGTAGTGGTGGAAGGGTGAGAGTGTGTATGATCCATGGACTCAACATTAGTCATAAAGAACTCATATACTTATTGCAAAAATCTACAAGTTATTGAAACAAAGTACTACGCGCATGCTCTTAGGGGGATAGATTGGTAGGAAAAGACCATCGCTCGTCCCCGACCGCCACTCATAAGGAAGACAATCAATAAATAAACTATGCTCCAACTTCATGACAAAGCGGTTCACCATACGTGCATGCTACGGGAATCATAAACTTCAACACAAGTATTCCTCAAATTCACAATTACTCCACTAGAATGACTCTAATATCACCATCCTCATATCTCAAAACAATTATCAAGCATCAAATTGGTCATAGCATCCAATTCACTTTCTATGATAGTTTTTATTATACCCAACTTGGATGCCAATCATTCTAGGACCAATTTTATAACCATAGCAAATACCATGCTGTTCTAAAAGAGTCTCAAAATAATACAAGTGAATCATGAGATATCAATAATTTCTACAAAATTAAGCCACTGCCGTGCTCTAAAACATATAAGTGCAGCACTAGAGCAAAATTATCTAGCTCAAAAGATATAAGTGAAGAACATAGAGTATTGTAATAAATTCCAAATCATGTGTGTCTCTCCAAAAAGGTGTGTACAGCAAGGATGATTCTGGTAAACTAAAAAGCAAAGACTCATATTATACAAGACGCTCCAAGCAAAACACATATCATGTGGCGAATAAAAATATAGCTCCAAGTAAAGTTACCGATAGACGAAGACGAAAGAGGGGATGCCTTCCGGGGCATCCCCAAGCTTAGGCTTTTGGTTGTCCTTGTATTATCTTGGGGTGCCATGGGAATCCCCAACCTTAGGCTCTTGGCACTCCTTATTCCATAGTCCATCAAATCTTTACCCAAAACTTGAAAACTTCACAACACAAAACTCAACAGGAAATCTCATGAGCTCCGTTATTGCAAGAAAGAAAAACCACCACTTAAGGTACTGTAATTAACTCATTATTTATTTATATGGTGTTAAACCTACTGTATTCCAACTTCTCTATGGTTCATACCCCCCGATACTAGCCATAGATGCATCAAAATAAGCAAACAACACACGGAAAACAGAATCTGTCAAAAACAGAACAGTCTGTAGCAATATGTAACTTTCGAGTACTTCTGGAACTCTAAAATTCCTAAAAAAATAGGAAGTCCTGGGAAATTTGTCTATTGATCTACTTCAAAAAGAATCAACTGAAACTCACGTTCCTGTCATTTTTTAAAATTATTCTCGTGCGTGCAAAAATTTCTGTTTTTCAGCAGAATCAAATTAATTATCACCGTAAGTTTTCCTATAGGTTCTACTTGGCACAAACACTAATTAAAACATAAAACCACATCTAAACAGAGGCTAGATGAAATATTTATTACTAAACAGAAGCAAAAAGCAAGGAACAAAAATAAAATAGGGTTGCCTCCCAACAAGTGCTATCGTTTAACGCCCCTAGCTAGGCATAAAAGCGAGAATAGATCTACGTATTGCCATCTTTGGCATTCAATTCATAAGTGGCTCGCATAATAGATTCATAAGGTAATTTGACTTTCTTTCTAGGGAAGTGTTCCATGCCTTTCCTTAATGGAAATTGTAATCTAATATTCCCTTCCTTCATATCAATAATTGCACCAATCGTTCTAAGGAAAGGTCTACCAAGAATAATAGGACATGAAAATTTGCAATCTATATCAAGAACAATGAAATCTACTGGCACATAATTCCTATTTGCAACAATAAGAACATCATTAATCCTTCCCATAGGTTTCTTAATAGTGGAATCCGCACGGTTCAAGTTTAAAGAGCAATCATCAAATTCACGGAAACCTAACACATCACATAAAGTTTTTGGAATCGTGAAACACTAGCACCCAAATCACACAAAGCATAGCATTCATGATCTTTAATTTTAATTTAATAGTAGGTTCCCACTCATCATAAAGTTTTCTAGGTATAGAAACTTCCAACTCGGGTTTTTCCTCATAAGATTGCATCCAGGCATCAACAATATGTTTGGTAAAAGCTTTATTTTGACTATAAGCATGAGGAGAATTCAACACGGACTGCAATAAGGAAATACAATCTATTAAAGAACAATTATCATAATTAAATTCCTTGAAATCCAAAATAGTGGGTTCATTGCTAAGTAAAGTTTTGACCTCTCCAATCCCACTTTTACCAAATTTAGCATCAAGATCTAAGAATTCCGAATCATTGGGACGCCTTTTAACTAAAGTTGACTCATCTCCAGTACCATCATTATCAAGATTCATATTGCGAAACAAAGATTTAATAGGGGACACATCAATAACTTTTAGATCTTCATCATTATTTTCATGGAAACTAGAAGAACACGCTCTTACAAAGCAATCTTTCTTAGCACGCATCCTAGAAGTTCTTTCTTTGCACTCATCAATTGAAATTCTCATGTCTTTGAGAGACTCATTGATATCATGCTTAGGTTGAATAGATCTAAGTTTCAAAGAATCAACATCAAAAGAAAGTCTATCAACGTTCCTAGCCAATTCATCAACTTTAAGCAACTTTGAGAGATCATAAATTCTTTAACACTATTCTCAAAATCAGAGGGCATCTTATTAAAATTTCCATAAGAGTTGTTATTGGAATTACCATAATTATTAGAGGAATTACTAGAAAATGGACTAGGATTAAAGTTTCCACTATATGCGTTGTTACCAAAATTATTCCTACCAACAAAATTCACATCCATAGATTCATTATTATTCTCAATCAAGGTAGACAAAGGAATATCATTGGGATCAATAGGAGCACTCTTAGTAGCAAACAATTTCATAAGTTCATCCATCTTTCCACTCAAAACATTAATTTCTTCTATTGCATGAACCTTTTTACTAGTAGATCTTTCGGTGTGCCATTGAGAATAATTAACCATAATATTTTCAAGGAGTTTAGTAGCTTCTCCTAAAATGATTTCCAAAAAAGTGCCTCCCGCGGCCGAATCTAAAAGATTTCTAGAAGCAAAATTCAATCCGACATAAAATTTTTGTATGATCATCCATAAATTTAAACCATGTGTAGGGCAATTGTGAATCATTAATTTCATTCTTTACCAAGATTGGGCAACATGCTCATGATCAAGTTTTTTAAAATTCATAATATCATTTCTAAGAGAGATGATCTTAGTGGGAGGAAAATACTTAGAGAAAAAAGCATCTTTGCACTTATTCCAAGAATCAATACTATTTTTAGGCAAAGACAAAAACCAAGTTTTACCACGATCTCTAAGTGAAAATGGAAATAACTTCAATTTAACAATATCATTATCCGTATCTTTCTTCTTTTGCATATCACACAAATCAACAAAGTTGTTTAGATGTGTAGTGGCATCTTCACTAGGAAGGCCGAAGAATTGATCTTTCATAACAAGATTCAACAAAGCAGCATTGATTTCACAAGATTCAGTATCATTAAGAGGTGAAATCAGAGTGCTAAGGAAATCATTATTGTTGGTATTGGAAAAGTCACACAATTTGGTATTATCTTGTGCCATCGTGACAAGCAATCCAACACACAAGCACACAAGAGGCGAGCGAAAAAGAGAGGCGAATGGAAAAGAGAGGGCGAATAAAACGGCAAGGGTGAAGTGGGGGAGAGGAAAACGAGAGGCAAATTGCAAATGATGTAATGAGAGGGAGATGAGTTTGTGATGGGTACTTGGTATGTCTTGACTTGGGCGAAGACCTCCCTGGCAACGGCGCCAGAAATCCTTCTTGCTACCTCTTGAGCACTGCGTTGGTTTTCCCTTGAAGAGGAAAGGGTGACGCAGCAAAGTAGCGTAAGTATTTCCCTCAGTTTTTGAGAACCAAGGTATCCATCTAGTAGGAGGCTCCTCAAAAGTCCCTCATACCTACACAAACAAACAAGAACCTCGCAACCAACGCGATAAAGGGGTTTTCGATCCCTTCACGGTAACTTGCGAAAGTGAGATCTAATAGAGATAATAAGATAAGATAATTATTTTTGGTATTTTTATGATATAGATTGAAAAGTAAAGATTGCAAAATAAAGTAGATTGGAAACTTATATGATAAAAGATAGACCTCGGGGCCATAGATTTCACTAGTGGCTTCTCTCAAGATAGCATAAGTATTATGGTGGGTGAACAAATTACTGTCGAGCATTTGATAGAAAAGTGCATAGTTATGAGATTATCTTGGCATGATCATGTATATAGGCATCACGTTCGCAACAAGTAGACCGAAGCGATTCTACATCTACTACTATTACTCCACACATCGACCGACTCCTTCCTGCATCTAGAGTATTAAGTTCATAAGAACAGAGTAACGCATTAAGCAAGATGACATGATGTACAGGGATAAACTCAAAAAATATGATATAAACCCCATCCTTTTATCCTCGATGGCAATAATACAATATGTTGCTGCCCCTGCTGTCACTGGGAAAGGACATCGCAAGATTGAACCCAAAGCTAAGCACTTCTCCCATTGCAAGAAAGATCATTCTAGTAGGCCAAACCAAACTGATAATTCAAAGAGACTTGCAAAGATAACCAATCATACATAAAAGAATTCAGAGGAGATTCAAATACTTCTCATAGATAAACTTTATCATAAACCCACAATTCATCGGATCTCGACAAACACACTGCAAAAAGAGTTACCTCAAATAGATCCCCAAGAAGATCGAGGAGAACTTTGTATTGAGATTCAAAGAGAGAGAAGAAGCCATCTAGCTAATAACTATGGACTCGAAGGTCTGTGGTAAACTACTCACAACTCATCGGAGAGGCCTTGGAGATGATGTAGCACGCGGAGACTACTTTTGCCAGGATAAGCTGTACTACTGTCCCCCTTCGAATTTGGCTGTTGTGCCAACCCTTCCCGCCTAGAGTTTTCGGGGGAAGAGGACTAGGGCCAATTATAAGTATAGGCTAGTCTCCATTGTAGAGAGGGGTCGAATCCTTCGGATCCCTCGAGCCATCTGAGCCTCCCAAGGCAGTTGATCCTCCTTGTACACACTCATATCCATCCTTCCTCGTGAGGTAATCCACACAAAGCAGGAGTAGGGTCTTACACCGCAAGGTGGCCCGAACCTAGGTAAGTTGGTGTGTCTCTGATCCCTCTTCCCTCTCGCTCGAGCATGTTGGAGCATCGCCATGAGGCAGTGAGCAAGGAGGCCAAGCATAGTGGAGTTCTATGAGCACACCCCAGAGTTTGAACCATTCTTGGATCCCCGGAGCCCCTATTCCGACACAAAGTGGGCTATCGAGCTCCTTTCACTGGATATCAAGTTCAAAGCCAAGAAAGCCATCAAGTCACAAGCCCTGGTGGATTTCCTCGTCGAGTGGATAGAACAAGAACAGCCCATCCCGAGTCTCCCTGAACACTGGACAATGTTTTTGACGGCTCCAAGATGCTCCATGGCTCCGGGGAAGGAGTGGTCTAGGTGTCTCCTAAAGGCAACCGACTTAGCTATGTGCTTTAGATTCACTTTGACTCCTCCAACAACAAATCCGAGTATAAAGCTCTCCTGTATGGGTTGCGGATGACAATTTCTCTGGGAATATGCCGACGGATGGTCTATGGTGACTCGGACTTAGTGGTAAACCAAGCCATGAAGGAATGGGATAGCCATAGTCTAGCAATGACTAGCTATTGCAATGCTGTCAGAAATCTGGAGAAACACTTTGAGGGGTTGGAACTCCATCACGTTTCATGACTCAAGAAGAAAGCAGCTGATAATCTGGCCAAGATGGGTTCCACTCGGAAGACAATACCCAAGAATGTGTTCCTAGAGCACTTACAATCGCGCACGATCAAGGACGACCCTTTCGTGGAGTATCCCCCGCAACCAATCGAGCCTTCCAATTCGACTGAAGTAGACATCCCTGCGGTGACTGACCTGGTCCAAGCAATCCTTGTTATCACTCCTGTTGGGGATATAACCCCACAATATGACCCGCCGTGATGGGTCGGGTCATTCAAATGGTAACTTACGATCAAGACTCAAGATGGGCCAAGGCGTCAAGATATCAAGACCTGTGAGGCGGCTCACAGAGTGGGCCGGCTTAGGGGACAACACTTGAAGACGGTGGCTTGATGGCCCAGAAGTACAAGTTGACACATGGAGTTTTCCTTACTTAGAGAATAAGATAAGTAGGAAGTATATTAGTACACGGGTCACAATACGACCCAGACTCTGTTGTAAGCCCAGGGTCTCAACCTATATAAAGGGAGCCCCTGAGGTGGAAAGGGCCAAGTTACAAGCTCTCGAGTACTAGGTTAGCC
This sequence comes from Triticum dicoccoides, assembly GCF_002162155.2. Taxonomy (NCBI): domain Eukaryota; kingdom Viridiplantae; phylum Streptophyta; class Magnoliopsida; order Poales; family Poaceae; genus Triticum; species Triticum dicoccoides. Next base: position 506,775,149 of record NC_041385.1, on the reverse strand, counting down.
AAGTTGCACCCTTGTAATCGAGATCATCATCACCAATATCAAACAACTAGGAGTAGGCTTTTATCTCCACCATGAGGGGCCAAACCTGGGTAAACCCTTGTGTCTCGATTCTGATCAACCCCGTTCAAGCAATCACCTAGCAGCGATGGCCTCATGCCTAAGTCCTTTCACAAGGACATCTGCCGTGACAAAACCACGACAACTCCCGAGTGGACTGAACCATATCTGACATATCTGCTCAGGCAGAAACTCACAGAAGATGAGGCTGAGGCCTGTCAGATTGTCCGTCGATCTAAAACCTTCACTGTCATGGGAGGTCAGTTATATAAGAAAAGCACTATAGGGGTCACTCAACGCTGCATATCACCGGAGAAAGGGCAACAAATACTGCAAGAGATTCACTCGGGAACATGCGAACACCATGCATCCTCACAGACACTAGTTGACAAAGCATTCATAGCCGGGTTCTATTGGCCCCGTGCCAACAAAGCTGCCAGAGATATAGTGGATCAATACGTCGGGTGCCAATTCTACGTGAATCAGTCGCACAAGTCGGCGTTCGCCCTGAAGAGTATCCTCCTCACCTGGTCGTTCGCCATCTAGGGCTCGACATGGTCAGCCCGCTCCAGACCGGGGCGAGTGGTTTCACGCACCTATTGGTGGCGGTCGATAAGTTCACCAAGTGGATTGAAGCAAAGCCAATAAAGAAGTTGGACTCGACAACTGCCATTCAGTTCATCAAAGAGATAATCTTCATATTCGGAGTCCCCGACAACATCATCACCGACAATGGATCTAACTTCGACTTGGACGAGTTTCATGAGTTTTGCTAAACCCAAGGCACTCGGGTCGATTAAGCCTCCGTGGTGCACCCGCAGTCGAATAGGCAATCGAGCGGGCGAATGGACTGATACTCCAAGGGTGGAAGCCCTGCCTCATGCGTGACCCGACGCACGCGGCAGGGGCCTAGGTAACCGAGCTATCGTCGACCCTCTAGGGTCTGTGGATGACCCCGAACTGGTCCATGAATGGCACTCCATTATTCATGGTGTATGGGTCGGAAGCAGTTTTACCGAGTTATTTGCATCACAATTCTCCAAGACCTTTATTCAGAGGCTGAAGTTGAAGAAGCAAGGCAGGAAGGCCTCGACTTCTTTGAGGAGGAGCCTGAGCAGGTGCTTATAAGATCGAGTTGTACCAACAAGACTTGCGCCGCTACCATGACAGGCATGTAAGAGGGCGTGCTTTTCAGGAAGGAGACATGGTCCTCCAAGTGGATCAACAGAAGTCTCACAAACTGGCTCCCCCTTGGGAAGGGACATTCGCCATTTTGAAGGTCCTGCGTAATGGAGCATACAGACTCTACAATTTTTCCAAAGAAACAGAAGAGCCCAGAGCTTGGAATGCGGACCTGCTCCACAAGTTTTATACTTAAAATAAAATTTCTCCTCTATAATAGTTTGTCCGAATGAACTTAGATAAATAAAAGTCTTGTTTTTCCCGTATATTGTCTAGTTTGGCCTAAGGTCACATTTTCACTCAAGTGACTAACCGCATTCGAAAATTAACACACCCCTAGTGGGTGTAGGATAGGAGAGAGCTTAGATGCGAACCAGCTTTCGCCTAATTTAAAAAATAGTCCGAGTGAGGATCTTCTCCACACTCGGGGGCTTAGCTATGAACTAGCTTTCGCCTAACTTACAAAATAACCCAAGTGAGGATTTGCTGCACACTCGGGGGCTTAGCTGCAAACCTGTTTTCGCCTAAGTTAAAAAATTATCCGAGTGAGGATCTGCTCCACACTCGGGGGCTTAGCTGTGAACCAGCTTTCACCTAAGTTAAAAAAATAACCGAGTGAGGATCTGCTTCACACTCAGGGGCTTAGGTGTGAACCAGATTTCGCCTAAGTTAAAAAATTATCCCAGTGAGGATCTGCTCAACACTTAGGGGCTTAGCCGCGAACCAGCTTTTGCCTAAGTTAAAAAATAAT
>NC_041385.1:506766723-506772798 GCF_002162155.2 Triticum dicoccoides | reverse complement strand
TAGTGAGGATCTGCTCCACACTCGGGGGCTTGGCTGTGAACCAGCTTTCGCCTAAGTTAAAAAATTATCCGAGTGAGGATCTGCTCCACACTCAGGGGCTTAGCTGCGAACCATCTTTTGCCTAAGTTAAAAAATAATCCGAGTGAGGATCTACTCCACACTCGGGGGCTTAGCTGCGAACCAGCCTTCACCTAAGTTAAAAAATACTGAGTAAGGATCTGCCCCACACTCGGGGGCTTAGCCGCGAACCAGCTTTCGCCTAAGTTAAAAAATAACCCGGTGAGGATATGCCCCACACTCGGGGGCTTGGCTGCGAACTAGCTTTCGCCCAAGTCAAACAAAGCACAAGAGGCAAATAAGAACTATAGAGTTCACAAATCAAAGGTTCGATCCATTCAAATGTTTCAAGCAAATGTAGAACGAGCCCAAGGCTTGGCAAAGTATACGGTTACAGTAACCACCTAACATTCCAGAGCAAATTTAATCAAGTGTTTTAAGCATGAGACTCTCCAGGTCGATCCCATCCGCGATGCGTGTGGTGGCCTCGGTGAATGTCTCCATAAAGTCCTCGAACTTGAGGTTCTTCTTGTTCATCACTCGGAGGCTCTTCAGTTTCTCCTTGTCCACGTTCTTGGAATGAACACAGACGAGTGACAAAGCCACGTTAGCACCACTTCGAGCAGCCGACTTCTTCCAAGCTTTCACTCGGGCAGGGACCTCATTCAGCTGCTTCATGACAGACTCCAGATCCATCTGGGTCTCCTCACCGAGATGCAACTCCTTGTGGATTCGGCCCAGGGCACCACTCGTTCGAGTGATATAGCCTAAGGCATTCTCCACACGGTCTTCGAGGCGCAACACGGCGAGAGTTGCCTTGTCGGTGACGAGTGACCTGGAAGGGTCCAGTTCCCTCGCCAACTCCAACTCCATTTTGTAGCAGTGCCCTGATCAACAAAAGCAATCCATGAGTAAATGAGTGGGGAGAACCTAATAGCTCGTGGATTCCATTCGGACCAGAAAGAACTTACGAGCAAGCTTTTCGCTCATCTCCATGCAGAACTCTTCAATGTACAACTCCAAGGCATTCTTCTTCTCAATGAGCTGCGTGACCTTCTCCTCTAGTGTTTGCTTCTCCTACACAAAGGTGTTGGCTTGATCTTTCAATTTCTTATCCCATTTGGAGGATACGCCTTTGGCAGCGATGACGGCAGCCTTGAGGTCCTTGATTTCCTCCTCCAATTTACCGACTCAAGCCAACTTCTCGTCAGCGAGCTTGGTCTTGGTCCTATCTTCCTTTTGAGCCAACGCCAGATCCTTGTCCTTGTTCTCCAGAGCCTACTTCATGGTTTCTAAAGAAATAGAAGTCCTGAGCCTCGTTATGAGTTGGGTGTTCTCACTACAAACATCTATCGGAGCGGAATGACTCGGAACAAAGGGGGGAAAACAGTGTGCAACTACCAACTGAAGGAAAGGTCTTACCTCCCAGGGTCTTTTCTCCTTCTCTAGCCGGATACTCTTGAGCTTATCCACATCCAGGTCCAGGCGGAGGGATATCACCTCCTTCTCCAGCGCAGCATAGTGGGATCCCAACTCACAGGCCCTCTACATTACACAGAAGATAGTCAGTCGGAAAGCAAGAAGGAAAAAACCAAAGTATTGATCCACTACCACTCAGTCATATTCCATCGAGAGGAACAAGCTGGACCAGTAACAGGTCCTCAAGTACCCTCTGACTACCGTACACCCTCGAGAGGAACAAGCTGGACCAGTACCAGATCCTCAAGTACCCTCTCACTATCGAATAAAACAGCCCCCCCCCCCGCGTGAGGAACAAGCTTGACCAGTACCGGATCCTCAAGTACCCTCTGACAATCGAGTCAACAATGAAGAATATAGAGGACAACAACACACTGATCTACTTTCATCCGGCTAACTTCTGAGTCACGGCGAAGAAGATCATGCCTACTGTCTCAACGATTCATGAGTATTGCCGAGCGCGCCAAGTGACAGTTCTAAAGACCACTACCGATTGCTCGCAATCGATAACAATCTTGGGGACTACACCCAGTGGGTGCACTCAGCATTCCCGCACTGGCAAGTGACTCATGTTGAGCTAAAAAATGGCAAACATCCCCAGGGCAAAACAGCTATAGTTCTAAAACTACCACCGACCGCATCCAGTCAGCGGTAGCCTCAGGGACTACACCCAGTGGGTGCACTCAATGTGCCCCCACTGGATCATGATCACTCAGAAACGCTCTGGCTAGATCCCGAGTGAAAGCGAAAAAAGAAGAATAAGTTCAAAGACTCTTGTCGACTTATTCCAGTCAACAGGAGCCTCGGGGACTACATCCAGTGGGTGCACTTAGCATGCCCCCACTAAAATATGAACACCACACCCAATGGGTGTGCCCTGTGCAAACCCACTAACAAAAATTCTACCACAGAAAAACAAGAAACTTTGATTGGAAATCATACTCAGAAGGTACTTACTCGGACGTTGGTCTATGCTACCTCTTGAGCACTGCGTTGGTTTTCCCTTGAAGAGGAAAGGGTGATGCAGCAAAGTAGCGTAAGTATTTCCCTCAGTTTTTGAGAACCAAGGTATCAATCCAGTAGGAGGCTCCTCAAAAGTCACTCGTACCTACACAGACAAACAAGAACCTTGCAAACAACGCGATAACGGGGTTGTCAATCCCTTCACGGTAACTTGCAAAAGTGAGATCTGATAGAGATAATAAGATAAGATAAATATTTTTGATATTTTTATGATATAGATTGGAAAGTAAAAGATGCAAATAAAAGTAGATTGGAAACTTATATGATAAAAGATAGACCCAGGGGCCATAGGTTTCACTAGTGGCTTCTCTCAAGATAGCATAAGTATTACGGTGGGTGAACAAATTACTGTCGATCAATTGATAGAAAAGTGCATAGTTATGAGAATATCTAGGCATGATCATGTATATAGGCATCACGTCCGCAACAAGTAGATCGAAACGATTCTACATCTACTACTATTACTCCACACATCCACCGACTCCTGCCTGCATTTAGAGTATTAAGTTCATAAGAACAGAGTAACACATTAAGCAAGATGACATGATGTAGAGGGATAAACTCAAACAATATGATATAAACCCCATCGTTTTATCCTCGATGGCAACAATACAATATGTGCCTTGCTGCCCCTGCTGTCACTGGGAAAGGACACCACAAGATTGAACCCAAAGCTAAGCACTTCTCCCATTGCAAGAAAGATCAATCTAGTAGGCCAAACCAAACTGATAATTCGAAGAGACTTGCAAAGATAACAAATCATACATAAAAGAATTCAGAGGAGATTCAAATACTTCTCATAGATAAACTTTATCATAAACCCACAATTCATCGGATCTCGACAAACACACTGCAAAAAGAGTTACCTCAAATAGATCCCCAAGAAGATCGAGGAGAACTTTGTATTGAGATTCAAAGAGAGAGAAGAAGCCATCTAGCTAATAACTATGGACTCGAAGGTCTGTGGTAAACTACTCACAACTCATCGGAGAGGCCTTGGAGATGATGTAGAGGCCCTCCATGGTCGACTCCCCCTCCGGCGGAGCGCCGGCGAAGGCTCCAAGATGGGATCTCGCTGATACAGAAGGTTGCGGTGGTGGAAATAGTTTTTCATGGTGCTCCTGGATGTTTTCAGGGTACGGGAGTATATATAGGCGAAGGAGGTAGGTCAGGGGAGCCACGAGGGGTCCACGAGGGTGGGGGGCACGCCTACCCCCCTAGGGCGCGCCCTCGTGGCCGCCTCGGCTGCTTCTTGACGTCCACTCCAAGTCTCCTGGATTGCGCTTCTTCCAAAAAGATCGCTCCCGAAGGTTTCATTCCGTTTGGACTCCGTTTGATATTCCTTTTCTTCGAAACACTAAAATAGGCAAAAAAACAGCATTTCGGGCTGGGCCTCCAGTTAGTAGGTTAGTCCAAAAAATGATATAAAAGTGTAAAGTAAAGCCCATAAACATCCAAAACAGATAATATAATAGCATGGAACAATAAAAAATTATAGATACGTTGGAGATGTATCAAGCATCCCCAAGCTTAATTCCTGCTCGTCCTCGACTAGGTAAATGATAAAAACAGAATTTTTGATGTGGAATGCTACCTAGCATAATTCTCAATGTAATTTTCTTTATGGTGGCATGAATGTTCAGATCCAAATGATTCAAGATAAAAGCTCATAAAACATAAAAATAGTAATACTTCAAGCATACTAACAAATAATCATGTCTTATCAAAATAGCATAGCCAAAGAAAGCTTATCCATACAAAATCATATAGTTAGGCTATGCTTCATTTTCATCACACAAAATACTCCCATCATGCACAACCCCGGTTTCAGCCAAGCAATTGGTTCATACTTTTTAACGCGCTTCAACTTTTTCAACACTTACGCAATACATGAGCGCAAGCCATGGACATAGCACTATATGTGGAATAGGGTGGTGGTTGTGAAGACAAAAAGGGAGAAGATAGTCTCACATCAACTAGGCGTATCAACGGGCTATGGAGATGCCCATTAATAGATATCAATGTGAGTGAGTAGGGATTGCCATGCAACGGATGCACTAGAGCTATAAATGTATGAAAGCTCAACAAAAGAAATTAAGTGGGTGTGCATCCAACTTGCTTGCTCACGAAGACCAAGGGCATTTTGAGGAAGCCCATCATTGGAATATACAAGCCAAGTTCTATAATGAAAAATTCCCACTAGTATATGAAAGTGACAACATAGGAGCACTACTAGGGAAAAGCCTATACACATAATCTTATCAGCAGCGCGCTTTAAAATAAGGCGCTGCTGCTAATTAGCAGTAGCGTGCTCACCAGTAACTCGCTGCTGAAACAAATATAGTAGTAGCGCGCCCTCTCAAAGACGTGCTACTGCTACAATTCCCACGAGGCCGCCGCAAGGCTAGTTATAGCAGCAACGCGTTATAACGACGGGCGCTACTGCTACGTAGCATAGTAGCAGCGCATTTCTCGAATAAGCGCTACTGCTAAGTTTACTACAAAAATTTAGTCCCACCTCGCTCCGTGAAGAGAGTTTCTACCACCTTAAATATGTTACTTCTCAAACTTTGACAAGCACTTGGTCTTCATTGAACTCTATGTGTAGAATTTGTGGCTGCAATATGAGTCTTCACCTGTTCCTAAACCGGTGAGGACTCATATTGACAAATCAGATTGTACACAAAAAGATCGTTGATGATCAATGTATTTTTGATATATTGAACAAAGTCTATTTTTACATGCTGACACATAGCAGTAGCGCTTTATTGTGAAAGGCGCTGCTGCTAGATAGCTTAGCAGTAGCGTCTTTTCCTACAACGCGCTACTGCTAAGCCATTCATCTCCCACCTCATCTCCTCTATGCGATCCACTCACACAGTCACACACTCATCACTGGATCCCCTCTCAATCCCCCGCGCCGGTCCACCCCCGTCGCCCTCCTCCGTCTGTGCCGCCGTCACATCCTCCTCCTTGCTGGACTCGGTACCGGCCTCCTCCTCCGTCCTCCCTCTCCACTCGCCGCTGGCCGGCCCCTCCTCGCTCCGCCTTCCTCCTCCGTCCTCCCTCCACTGGCCGCGCCGGCCGACCCCTCCTCGCTCCGCCTTCCTCCTCCATCCTACTCTCTTCTCCCTCCTCGAGTCGCCCCTCCTTCTCCCTCCTGCCCGCTACATTTTGATTTAGTAGGCTAGTTCATATGCAACATTTTGATTTAGTTGATATAATTTAGTTGATTTAGTAGGCTAGTTGATTTAGTTGACTTAGAACATTTTGATTTAGTTGATTTAGTAGGCTAGTTCATTTAGTTGATTTAGTTGACTTAGAACATTTTGATTTAGTTGATTTAGTAGGCTAGTTCATTTAGTTGACTTAGAACATTTTGATTTAATTGATTTAGTAGGCTAGTTGATTTAGTTGACTTAGAACATTTTGATTTAGTTGATTTAGTAGGCTAGTTGATTTAGTTGACTTAGAACATTTTGATTTAGTTGATTTAGTAGGCTAGTTCATATGCAA
>NC_041385.1:506653956-506766494 GCF_002162155.2 Triticum dicoccoides | reverse complement strand
AGTTGATTTAGTAGGCTAGTTGATTTAGTTGACTTAGAACATTTTGATTTAGTTGATTTAGTAGGCTAGTTCATTTAGTTGACTTAGAACATTTTAATTTAGTTGATTTAGTAGGCTAGTTGATTTAGTTGACTTAGAACATTTTGATTTAGTTGATTTAGTAGGCTAGTTCATATGCAACATTTTGATTTAGTTGATATAATTTAGTTGATTTAGTAGGCTAGTTGATTTAGTTGACTTAGAACATTTTGATTTAGTTGATTTAGTAGGCTAGTTCATTTAGTTGATTTAGTTGACTTAGAACATTTTGATTTAGTTGATTTAGTAGGCTAGTTGATTTAGTTGACTTAGAACATTTTGATTTAGTTGATTGTTAATCCTTTGCTCATATTGCTTTAGGAAAAATGGCGCCATCACCACCACCACTATGTCGACTGTGCAAGTCAAGATGCGCCAGCAGCCTTGCAACTGGCAAGCTGTTCGGCATCTACTTCCAGCCGAGTTTTCGTCATGCGGCTGTAAGAAATTAGATGAAATGTAATAACTATTTTATTTTTAGTGTTGGCATTACTGCATTGTGTTATTTTGCTTATTTTACACAGATCGTCCCATGCAATGTGAGGTTGAAATTCAACAAGCTTACAGGAGACACTGTGACATTTGAGGCTCCTGGGGGGGCCGTACACTATGGAGGTCGAGAAAGGACGCAATATGTCGCAGATTGGGGGAGATGGATGGGCCCGTTTCGTCGCTCGCATGCGTCTTACTGGTGGTGAGTTGATCAGCTTCTCCTTCCGAGCAGAAAGACCCAAGCTAGCTGTCATTTATCTCAACCTGGTGGAAGATGATGAAGATGACGAAGATGATGAAGATGATGAAGATAATGAGGACCCACTCGATGAAGATGATGAGGATCCACTTCATGAAGCCATCGTAGCTCAAAGAACAAGGCTGAGTGAGGAGGAGGTGTCCAATCTGTGGGACATAATTCCGCCACGTGCTGACTTTGTCGGGGTGCCATTCCTGACCCGCTTGACAAATACCATGGTTGATCGACATGATATGGTATGTTATACTTACAAATGCAAATTATCCGATGAATTACTTAGTGTACAGTCCAATGATATGGTATGTTGTGTGGAATCTAGTCGATGATATGTTTTAGTGTAGAGTTCGATCACATGCTTATGAGTGTAGAATCTAAGGAAACTATTAATAGTGTACATAATCCATATGTACTTATTTGCGAGGCTATTTATTAATTGATATGTTTTTCTTATTCAAAAATTGGCAACGAGCATATCTGTGATTTATGGTATCGAGCCCGATGAAGAAGGCTCAGCTGGACTATGCCTTACTGCAAGGGGCTCCGTCACAACCTGTACTTACCGCGTGGACACGGGCGGTCGCACACACTTAAACTCGGTTAGGTGGAAGAAATTCCTCGATGGCAAGAATCTTCGTGTTGGATAGGCCATCCTAATTACTATCAGGAACACCAACCGCCCAGGCTTGAGGATGATGATTGTCTTCGATATCATCTAGAACTACATATGTGTGTGTGGCTATATCATGTAGAACTACATATGTGTGTGTGGCTATATCATGTAGAACTACATATGAGGATGCATGTTGACTATGCATGAAATTGTTATCTAGGACTCCCTTCGTTCCAAATTACTCGCCGTGGTTTGAACTAAAACCACGACGAGTAATTTGGAACGTAGGGAGTACTACCTAGTAATGGTTTATGAATTTGATATCTACTAGCAGTACCTAGTATCTAGTATCTGAAAGGGAAACTGAAAGGGAAAGGGGAAACTGAAAGGGAAAGGGGTGCTGGAAAAATGATGAAAGATATAGCAGTAGTGAGGGATGGAGAAATCGCTATAGCTAGGTAATAGTAGCGCGTTCTTAAAAAGTGTTGCTGATATCGTCAACAGTAGTAGCGCGGGTAAGGGTCGCGCTACTACTATGAGTTAGCTGTAGCGCCTTATTAGTAGCGCGGCCACCCGCGCTGCTGCTAGCCTCAAAACCCGCGCTACTACTAGGGTTTTCCCTAGTAGTGGAGACTCTCTATCATGAAGATCATGGTGCTACTTTGAATCACAAGTGTGGAAAAAAAGATAGTAACATTGTCCCTTCTCTCTTTTCTCTCATTTTTTTCTTCCTTTTTTTATTTGGTGGGCTTCTTTGGCCTTTTTTATATATGGGCTTCTTTGGCCTCTTTTATTTTTATAAAGTTTGAAGTCTCATTCCGACTTGTGGGGGAATTATAGTCTTCATCATCCTTTCCTCACTTGGGACAATGCTCTAATAATGAAGATCATCACACTTTTATTGATTTACAACTCAAGAATTACAACTCAATACTTAGAACAAAATATGACTCTACATGAATGCCTCCGACGGTGTACCGGGATATGCAATGAACCAAGAGTGACATGTATGAAAAATTATGGAGGTGGCCTTGCCACTAATACGATGTCAACTACATGATCATGCAAAGAGCAATATGACAATGATGGGGCGTGTCATAATAAACGGAACGGTGGAAAGTTGCATGGCAATATATCTCGGAATGGCTATGGAAATGCCATAATAGGTAGGTATGGTGGCTGTTTTGAGGAAGGTAAATGGTAGGTGCATGGTACCGGCAAAAGTTGCGCGGCATAATAGAGGCTAGCAATGGTGGAAGGGTGTGAGTGCGTATAATCCATGGACTCACATTAGTCATAAAGAACTCATATACTTATTGCAAAAGTCTACTTGCCCTCGAAGCAAAGTAATACTACGCATGCTCCTAGGGGAAGGGTTGGTAGGAGTTAACCATCGCGCGATCCCGACCTCCACACATAAGGAAGACAATTAAAAGAGCACCCCATGCAACAAATTTGTCACACAACTTTTACCATGTGCATGCTACGGGACTTGCCAACCTTAACACAAGTATTTCTCAATTTCATAATTACCCAACTAGCATGACTCTAACATTACCACCTTTATATCCCAAAACAATTATCAAGCATCAAATTGATCATAGTGTTTAATGCACTTTCTATGATAGCTTTTATTATACCCAACTTGGATGCCCATCATTCTAGGACCAATTTTATAACCATAGCAAATACCATGCTGTTCTAAAAGACTCTCAAAAGAATATAAGCGAAGCATGAGAGATCAATAATTTCTACAAAATTAAGCCACCGCCGTGCTCTAAAAAGATATAAGTGAAGCACTAGACCAAAATTATCTAGCTCAAAAGATATAAGTGAAGCACATAGAGTATTCAAATAAATTCCGAATCGTGTGTGTCTTTCCCAAAAGGTGTGTACAGAAAGGATGATTGTGGTAAACTAAAAAGCAAAGACTCATATCATACAAGACGCTCCAAGCAAAACACATATCATGTGATGCATAAAAATATAGCACCAAGTAAAGTTACCGATAGACGAAGACGAAAGAGGGGATGCCTTCCGGGGCATCCCCAAGCTTAGGCTTTTGGTTGTCCTTGAATATCTTGGGGTGCCATGGGCATCTCCAATCTTAGGATCTTGCCACTCCTTATTCCATAGTCCATCAAATGTTTACCCAAAACTTGAAAACTTCACAACACAAAACTCAACAGGAAATCTCACAAGCTTTGTTAGTGCAAGAAAGAAAAAACCACCACATAAGGTACTTTAATGAACTCATTATTTATTTATATTGGTGTTAAACCTACTTTATTCCAACTTCTCTATGGTTCATACCCACCGATACTAGCCATAGATGCATCAAAATAAGCAAACAACACACGAAAAACAGAATCTGTCAAAAACAGAACACTCTGTGGCAAATCTATAACTTTCGAATACTTATGGAACTCTAAAAATCCTACCAAAATAGGAAGTCCTGGGAAATTTGTTTATTGATCTACTGAAAAAACAATCAACTAAAAATCACGTTTCTGTGATTTATTAAAATTATTCTCGTGCGTGCAAAAGTTTCTGTTTTTCAAAAGAATCAAATTAACTATCACCGTAGGTTATCCTATAGGTCCTACTTGGCACAAACACTAATTAAAACATAAAACCACATCTAAACAGAGGCTAGATGGAATATTTATTACTAAACAGAAGAAAACAACAAGAAACAAAAATAAAATTGGGTTTCCTCCCAACAAGCGCTATCGTTTAACACCCCTAGCTAGGCATAAAAGTGAGAATAGATCTAAGTATTGTCATATTTGGTATTCGTATTTTTAATGGAGTTATGCTCGGATCCGGGAGGTTCCTTACATTTTCCTTCATGCTCGGAGATCTTTTGATCTAGAGCATCCAACCGCTTATTGCAAAGTGTAATCAAGTTATTCATGCGGTTGAGATTCCGACCAACATTTTTAAGAGGTTCAATATATTTTTGTAATTCACATAATTTCTCTAGAATTTGGGTTCCTTCTTGAGTAAGGGGTGATCCTTTTTGTAGGGGAAGTACTCCTACTATCCCCTCTATAATTTCATAAGCAAAACTAGGATCAATTTCAATAAAACTCCCTTTGGCGGCAAAATCAAGGACTTGTCTATGAGATATGGTTAGCCCAACATAAAATTGTGAAGTACAATTTTGAAATCTCCTTCTATATTGCAACTACAATAGGATTCTAACATCCTAAACCAAGCATCTTTTAAATTTTCTCCTTGTCTTTGCTTGAAGTGGAGGATTTCAAAGTCGGGAGACGAAGGGATGAAAACTGAGCTAGCCATAACGACGAAATAAGCGAACTAACACACGAGCACACAAGAAGGCAAATGAAAAGGAGAGAGAGGGCGAATAAAACAGCAAGGGTGAAGTGGGGGAGAGGAAAACGAGAGGCAAATGGCAAATAATATAATGCGAGGGAGATGAGTTTGTGATGGGTACTTGGTATGTCTTGACTTGAGCGAAGACCTCCCCGGCAACGGCGCCAGAAATCCTTCTTGCTACTTCTTGAGCACTGCGTTGGTTTTCCCTTGAAGAGGAAAGGGTGATGTAGCAAAGTAACATAAGTATTTTCCTCAGTTTTTGAGAACCAAGGTATCAATCCAGTAGGAGGCTCCTCAAAAGTCCCTCGTACCTACACAAACAAAAAAAACCTCGCAACCAACGCGATAAAGGGGTTGTCAATCCCTTCACAATAACTTGCGAAAGTGAGATCTGATAGAGATAATAAGATAAGATAAATATTTTTGGTATTTTTATGATATAGATTGGAAAGTAAAAGATGCAAATAAAAGTAGATTGGAAACTTATATGATAAAAGATAGACCCGGGGGCCATAGGTTTCACTAGTGGCTTCTCTCAAGATAGCATAAGTATTACGGTGGGTGAACAAATTATGGTCGAGAGATTGATAGAAAAGTGCATAGTTATGAGAATATCTAGGCATGATCATGTATATAGGCATCACGTCCGCAACAAGTAGATCGAAACGATTCTGCATCTACTACTATTACTCCACACACTGACCGACTCCTGCCTGCATCTAGAGTATTAAGTTCATAAGAACAGAGTAACGCATTAAGCAAGATGACATGATGTAGAGGGATAAACTCAAACAACATGATATAAACCCCATCTTTTTATCCTCGATGGCAATAATACAATACGTGCCTTGTTGCCCCTGCTGTCACTGGGAAAGGACACCGCAAGATTGAACCCAAAGCTAAGTACTTCTCCCATTGCAAGAAAGATCAATCTAGTAGGCCAAACCAAACTGATAATTCGAAGAGACTTGCAAAGATAACCAATCATACATAAAAGAATTCAGAGGAGATTCAAATACTTCTCATAGATAAACTTTATCATAAACCCACAATTGATCGGATCTCGACAAACACACCGCAAAAAAAGTTACATCGAATAGATCTCCAAGAAGATCGAGGAGAACTTTGTATTGAGATTCAAAGAGAGAGAATAAGCCATCTAGCTAATAACTATGGACCGGAACGTCTGTGGTAGACTACTCACAACTCATCGGAGAGGCCTTGGAGATGATGTAGAGGCCCTCCATGGTCGATTCCCCCTCCGGCGGAGCGCCGACGAAGGCTCCAAGATGGGATCTCGCGGATACAGAAGGTTGTCATAGTGGAAATAGTTTTTCGTGGTGCTCTTGGATGTTTTCAGGGTACGGGAGTATATATATAGGTGAAGTAAGTAGGTCAGGGGAGCCACGAGGGGCCCACGAGGGTGGGGGCGCGCCCACCCCCCTAGGGCACGCCCTCCTGCCTCGTGGCTGCCTCGGCTGCTTCTTGACGTCCACGCTAAGTCTCCTGGATTGCGTTTGTTCCAGAAAGATCGCTCCCAAAGGTTTCATTCCATTTGGACTCCGTTTGTTATTCCTTTTCTTCGAAACACTGACATAGGAAAAAAACAGCAATTCGGGCTGGGCCTTCGGTTAGTAGGTTAGTCCCAAAAATGATATATAAGTGTTAAGTAAAGCCCATAAATATCCAAAACGGGTAGTATAATAGCATGGAACAATCAAAAATTATAGATAAGTTGGAGACGTATCAGTCTGCAACGCCTCACTGGCATCATAAGCCTCCTTCAGTCGACCGCACATCAACCCCAGCTGGATTGGAGCCTCCTTGCTCGCCCCCACCTGATCTTAGGGAACATGGTACAGGGGGAAGGAAGTGGCTGGGGTCAACGGAGATGCATACGCAGGCCTCGGAGCCGAAACCACTGCAGACGCAGGCGTTGACCCACTCAGAGGAGCTGGTGTAGACCCCGCAGCCGAGACCACTGCAATCGCGGATGTCGAGCCGCCCTGGGCCATAGGACTCATCCCCGTAGCTCACAAGCCACTCGATGGGGGGAGGCATCTCTTATCGGCATGTCCCGATGCCTTCTCCTTGCTGGCTTCTGGGTTCAGCGGGTCAATCCTCTCCTCATCATCTAGCTGAATGATATCTGGTGGAGCTGCATGAATACACGGGCGAGAGAAATCAGTGAAGAGCACTCAGAAGAAACCTAACCGTCCTAATCAGTCAGTACAAAATACCTTTGGAGGTGGCGGCGTCCGTCACGTCAGCATCACCCGGACCCTGCTTGTGAGCGTGTGGGTCCGCCGATGTCGTCGAGGTGTCGTTGCTGCAAAGATCAAACAGCACTCGGTCAGCAGTCGAGTCAGCGCAAAAATAGGCAAAGGGTTGATAAGGACACTCACGTCGAAGCCACAGGCACTGCCACCTTGATCCGAGGCACCGCGGCCTTTCAAGGCTTAGTGGAAATCTACTTGGGCTGCTTCTTAGCCGAGCTCTCGGCCTCAGCGCGAGTACACTTGGAGCTGCAAGTCATACGCCCCGAAGCAGTTGGCTGCGGAGCCCCACCTACCTTGCCACTCGGATCATGCAGCGCCTTGGAGCGGGGTTCCTTGGGGCCCTCATAGGACAGAGAGGACTCAGCCTCCTCCCCATCCTTGGATATCTCGTCCCTGTCGCTATCTTCTTTGTGGTCATCATTGCCAGGCTCCTCCGAGTATTGGCGCTCGATGTCACTCGCCACGTCCTCAGGCGACCGGTCGACCACTGGAATGTTAGAGATCATGTTCTAAAATTCCAGAAGGGCAAAAGCATCACAACACCAGATTCAGACACGCAAGGAATAACACCCCAACACGTCGATTGAGCAGGAACCGAATGTAAGACGCGTAGCTCGATTGGCAGTTGCTCCTTGGAATATGGGGGCACCATCCTCACTCCCCTTAGGTTGTCTCGGGCACATGTGATGGCCTTGATCTTGGCCCCCACATCCTTCTTGGTGAGCTCCTCCAGATGCACTCATGTGGGATCATTCGACCCCTCGTACAGCCACATGGGGTGGGCCCTGGCTTGCAATGGCTAGATCCGTCGAGTGAGAAAGGTCTCCAGTAGATCCATACCATTCACGCCGGTGTTCACGACTCCGACCAAGGCGGTAGCCATGATGTCGACCTCGGCCTTCTCCTCCTTCACCATGGAAAGAGACTCGGGAGCCCATACCCTCTCCGTCGAGTACGGTGGGAGGCCCGAGTGGCTGTTGGCATTGGGGCATTCCTGCAGTAGAACCATGTCCCCTGCCACCCCTTGACGGAATCAAGGAAGCTCATATTCGGGTAGGCACTCCCTCCCCAGACTTGGATGCCCAAGCCCGCGCACAACTGTGTGACGTGGGTCTTCGCGCCGGCCGGCGAGTCCTTCTTGACGGTCATCGACCGACAAGTGAAGATGTGCTTGAAGAGCCCCCAATGTGGGTGGCATCCAAGGAAGTTCTCGCAGAGGGAGATGAAAGCCGAATGATAGATGATGGCATTTGGAGGGAGACGGTGGAGCTGCGCACCGAAGTAATCAAGAAACTCCCAAAAGAAGGGGTGGGGCGGCATCGAAAACCCCCTCTCGATGTGGGTGACCAGAAGAACACGCCCATCCCCCACGGCGCCGGCTTGACCTCCCCCACATTTGGGTGGTGCCACCCGTCTTGAGGAATGAGCCCCTCCGCTGAAAACTCCTCTAGTCGCTTGGCCGAGATGCGCGAAGGAACACAGTCCCCCGATGCCCCCCTCCCCCCCGGCCGCTGCACCGGAGCTAGAGGAGGAGGCTTTCCCGGCCTTCTTCTCCTTCTCAGCCTTGGCCGTGGAGTCTCTCGCCATCGTGGTGGGGATTTCTGGCACTCGGGTGGGGAGGAGAAGCGGAGGGGGCGGAGGAGAGAAAGGGGATTTGGTGGCCTGACCGCTATCACTTGAATCCATTTATATCTCTGATAGAATCTTGCACCGGATCTTACTCCATTGATCTTCAGATCGACGACGCACGCAGCGAAGCGGTACACAGGGAAACCATGCCACGTGGAGGATTTGGCATGCAAAAATCGAGGAGACGTGCCCCCACTTTCCCCACAAACGCACGTCGTTACCGCTTCTGCGCGTGTACGCACAAATTCGAGTCCCGCAATTTCCATAGCGAATCAATCCAATTGATTACCCACGATTCCTTTACTAAAGGATGCATGTCAGTCCGACTGATCACCCTCCGCGGGGATCCGTGCACTGGGCCACGTTAAACACCCGACTGATGTCTTCTTCAGGATTGCTACATGACGAGCTTGACGCCCCTCTGCGGGTTGACTTGGACTTACGAGTAGACTCCAAGGCGCATGACTCATAAACCTGGACTCGTAGAGGCCCGCGCTTGTGTTCCCTTGGGATAAAGAGTGGCATCTCTCTGGAGAATCAAACCACGCGCCAGCATCGCCACTCGAGTTGTAATGGCATGCCCTCACTCAGGCCCCAAGCCTATCTCCTCCGAGAGACAAACGAATGCCACCGGGTTTTTCTCGGTGATCAACAACACCCGGTCATCAAGGTAAACCTGTAGTCCAGAATCTTTTGTGTTTTCATCCAAGAAAAAGCGAACCACGACTCGGAAACATATTTCGAATGCTCCCGCGGCACTCGGACTTAACCAAAGGATTGGTTCGTTTGTCCTACAAAACCTCAACCGACTCGCGGGCTAATGATGAGGTCATCTATTACAGGTAGGGTCAAGGACCCATCATTTGGGTCCCACATGGAGCCCATCACTACCATGGGTAGGTCCCTGGACCATGCTAGCATTCGTATGCGTACATCAGGAAGTCCACTCGGACAGCTAGACGGCACTCGGACGACCACCTGCCACTCGGTCGAGGAACCACCTCTCGGACCAAAGAGGCAAGCAGACGGCGTGGGAGCTACAACGGTCGAGGAATCCTAAGTCATCCATTAAATAGACTCAAGGCTACCGTTACCTATAACTACCGTAGTAGAGGCTCATCACACCTATAACAGAAGCATTCAGTGTCATTTAATTCCCCGGCGATGTCGAGGACATGGGGCTGCTGCGCACTCTATATAAGTCGCACCCCCCCCCCTCCATATAACCGGGCACGAGGAACCTTTGTAACCATACCCATCAAATCAAAGCGAGCCTCAGGGCACGAGACATAGGGCTATTACCTCCACTGGGAGGGGCCTGAACTCGTTAAAAAACACCGAGCGTTACACCTGCGCCATAGCTAGGTTCTGACCCCTTATTCGTACCCCTAGTACTCATTGTCAGGATTGTAACTCTGACAACGACCGCTCGCAGCAGATGGTGCGAGCACTATTCACAGAGTCGGGCATGTCCCAGTAGACGTCGAGGATTGCTAGGTCTGCCACAACCATAGTCGCGATGACAAGTTCGGACGCGCGCTTCGCCTCCAGCTGGTCCTTCGCCAGCCGACGCTCCTCTAGGAGCTGGAGGTAGTAGTGCTGCTCCGCCCATAACTGCCTAAACGCGGACACCGACGCCACCTCCATCGATGTGGGCCCCTGCTTCTCCTCACCCGCCTCTCCGGCACCCTGTCTCACCTACACCATGATCTACCTGGACATCAGTTGCTCCTCTATCGATGCGGGCGCATGCTCGTCTTGCATGGCGATCTCCCCCATGGCCACGGGGTAGCCCTCCTCCATCTCCTCCTCCGAGCACTCCGGATATATCGGAGGATGGCCCACATCAATGTGGGTCGGACCTCCGTGTCATGGACCTCCTCCGCGATTTAGGCGCGGTGCACCAACGTGAGTCTCCTATACCACATAGAAAAGGATCGGGTCATGGCGACGATGGACGACATACAAGGATGTGAACGGGTGGTTGGATGGCGGCTCAGACTGTGGGAGAAGGGCTTTGAGGGGTAGGGTCTGGGGCTATGGTCAGTTTGCTTAAATAACTAGGCGGGCGGAGCGTTTTGTTGAATTCGGAGGACCAGAGTAGGCTTCTTGGGCTCCGCCCAGGTGTGAATGTGGGGTAAGTGGCCAACCGGCCAGCCGACGTGATCAACGCGGGTAGCCCAGTCGGTTGGGTCCGCTCTGAATGCACGGGTGGTTCTCGGAATGACATGGAGAGAGGGGTGATTCGCAGGGGGCGAGCCGTCGCAGTCCGACGTGACGATCACCGGGACTCCCCAGATCTCCCCTTATTTGATTTCGGTTTGCAGGATTTCAAATGTCCAAACCAGTTCAAAAAAATTTGATAATTGTCGTTGGATGGCTAAAATGTCCGTCTGTTTAATCCGAATACTTGCGGGTGATCTGATGATCCGGGTTGAAGTTGCCCTCAAATCAGCAGCTGCGGATGCAGGCTAGCTACATGCCCTGTTGCCAACTTGCCCAGCTCGTGGTCATGTACAGGTCGCACATATACATTGGCGTTGGGTCAAACTATGGAGGGTACGGGTCAAATACTCAGACGGGTCGTGCACCATGCTCAGCGTACGGACAACAGTTCTCGACGGTGGCAGCTTCGTTTCTGAATAAAAGACAGTGGCTACTATCTGTTCACGTGGACATAAATTGGACTATACATCATAAGTAAAGAATATAACGTCCAAAATATAAAGGAGTGGGAGGTCAAACCAAAGGCAGATATATTTGTTTGGACGTGAATTTTTCTATTTTTTTATATTACTGTTTATACCAAGAGCATTTCACCTTGAGGTGAGAAAGGTACTTTCGCATATATATATCAACTTTCGTGGAACAGTGGTGGTAGGAGAAGATGATTTCTACATGGACAAAGGGCATCTCCAACACTGTCACTCAAATCGCCCGTAAACGTCCGGACCAAGGCGTCCAGATGTTTGTTGCCATCCAATGTGGTGCTGCAAACGTTTGTGGACCAGTCCTTATTCCCACAAACTAGAAGCACCCCGAAGGTTTGCGGGAGTCCGGACATCCGCCTGCCTCTTTGTCCGCGCAGGATTTGTTGTTGTTTGGCGAAAGGAGAATGATTACCATGTATGTATACTTGGCAGAAAGTTATTTAGCATGTGACCACTCTTGTGTAATTTGGCAGAACTGTGTAGTGCATCGCAAAAGGGTTTTGCAAAAGGCTATTTAGCAAATGGTGGAAGGCTTGCATGCATGAGCATGACCGAAGGCTGTTGTGTGGAAGGAGGCTTGACTGTTTAGCACATGTTTGGCGAAAGGCTATTGCTAACAATTTTTTTATTTGAATAAAGGCGGACATTTAAGGTATTGGGTTGGATGGCCGACTCCTGTATTCATGTTTGTGGACAGATAGTGAGTTCGATTTGGGGATGAAGTTGGAGATCCCCTAAGAAGAGAAACTCTAGCAAAGTTGTTATATTAGTCCAATCGTCATAATAATCGCTACTATGACAATTTTGATTACAAAAACTGGTCTAGTAGAATTGTCCCTAGCTTGATCATCATATTTTTTTTTGAAGGCTGCTCTAAGTCGAGTCCGTGAGGCGTGAGACTCCATAACTGACAGTTGGGTGAACCAATGTAGCACTCCCTTCATCCACCTAAATCTTGGCGCCACGGACATTTCAGGACATGCACACCCTTTCCTACTACATACATCCTCACGTTGTCATAGTTTGGTTCGACCTTTGTTCTCGGGACCATCACAATTTGGCCTCGCTAGCCTCCGCTAAGCTGTTCCGGGACCTCCCACACTTCATTGCAGCCTCGCGAGTGCTTCTGTCATTTGTCTGTGCCGCCACTTCCGCCATGCAACCTCAAGGTGTTCAACAACTTTCTTGGAGGTAAATTTCCCCAAATTTGATCATGTAGACTAGTCTAGCGGCTCACAAATTCGTGTAGGATGACATAAGATTTGCATTTTGTGTAGACGGATCCGATGATAGATGATGGTACATGCTACCGGGAGTTGTCGGGCCATAAGAAAGTCAGTCACTTGGCCAGCCTCAGGGCCCTGATAGGGTAAGGCAATACCAGGGTCCCTCATTTCACAGAAAGCAATCGTTCCTAAAGATTCTCATCTTGGCATGAAAGTCAAGAACCCCTGCCCCCTGATCTAGACTCTCGATCGATTAGCAACACTACTACAGGAATGCCTAGCAGTGACGATCAACAAAAGCCCAGCAATGACGGGCAAGGCTCCCAGGGGCGCCCGCCACTGACCTCCCGCCACTGCTAACATGACATCACGCCCGCCACTTGTAGATAAATTGCAGTGGCAGGCACTATTTACTGTCCGCCACGGGAGCCTGTTGACGTCCGCCACTGGTATCAGACCAACAGTGGCGGATGGACAATATTGCCCACCACTGGCATTGTTGTCCAGAGAGAACCACATTTGTTGCCAGTGCATGTTGACACACATTACTTCCAAAAGGTTAATTTACATGGTCATATAATTCTCAACATAACTAAACTAGACTCAATTCATTTTTGAAACGAACGACAAACTAATTAAGTAACACTTCAAATTTGTTCTAGTTAACAAACAAACATCAATGTATCACATCCGTTTTAACATACTGATACGGCCACGCTTGTGCCCAGTACTGCTTTGAGTCCTGTTGTTCTCCTCAATGTTTTACTCAAGCAAAGAGAGAGAGCAAGCTAGAGCATGATACGGTGCAGCGTCAAAGAGGAAGAGAATGGGAAGGTGTCAACATCGCATGCAACAATACCTCTTTGGCTGATTGGACTCTACAAAGAACAAATTTCTTATTATTAGTCAGGTACGTGATTCAAGTTACGTGCATGCCAGTTCCTGAGATCAGCTCAGTTATGACCAGAAAAGATCAATTCGGTTATTTCTTTGAAAGGGCTCGGCCACCAGATTGCATGCAAACATATCATAAAAGATGGAACGAGTACATCATAGAAGAGAATAATTGCTATTTGTTTGGAAGGCCACGTCCATGGAATCAAGTAGAAACCGAACCAATTAAGGCGCATTACTTTGTTGCAATTAAGCAAATCTTAATTTGCTATTACTTCTCACGCTCAAGGCCGCCAGAAGAGAATGCATCGTCACGTACTATAAGAGCTGCGTGCTACCTCTTAAGCACTGCGTTGGATTTCCCCGAAGAGCAGAGGATGATGCAGCAAAGTAGCGTAAATATTTCCCTCAGTTTTTGAGAACCAAGGTATCAATCCAGTAGGAGACCACGCGCAAGTCCCTCGTACCTACACAAAACGATAGCTACTCGCAACCAACGCTTAGGGGTTGTCAATCCCTTCACGGTCACTTACGAGGGTGAGATTTGATAGAGATGATAAATAATATTTTTGGTATTTTTGATAGATAGATGCAAAGTAAAAAAGTAAAAGGCAAAGTAAAAACAAAGTAAGTAAATAAAGCGATAGAGATTAATATGATGAGAATAGACCCGGGGGCCATAGGTTTCACTAGTGGCTTCTCTCAAGAGCATAGATATTCTACGGTGGGTGAACAAATTACTGTTGAGCGATTGACAGAATTGAGCATAGTTATGAGTATATCTAGGCAATGATCATGTATATAGGCATCACATCCGAGACAAGTAGATCGAAACGATTCTGCATCTACTACTATTACACCACTCATCGACCGCTATCCAGCATGCATCTAGAGTATTAAGTTAAAAAATAGAGTAACGCCTTAAGCAAGATAACATGATGTAGAGGGATAAATTCATGCAATATGATAAAAACCCCATCTTGTTATCCTCGATGGCAACAATACAATACGTGCCTTGCAACCCTTTCTGTCACTAGGTAAGGACACCGCAAGATTGAACCCAAAGCTAAGCACTTCTCCCATTGCAAGAACTACCAATCTAGTTGGCCAAATCAAAAAGGATAATTCGAAGAGACTTGCAAAGATAACTCAATCATACATAAAAGAACTCAGAGAAGAATCAAATATTTTCCATAGATAATACTGGATCATAAACCCACAACTCATCGGTCTCAACAAACACACCGCAAAAAGAAGATTACATCGAATAGATCTCCACAAGAGAGGGGGAGAACATTGTATTGAGATCCAAAAAGAGAGAAGAAGCCATCTAGCTACTAGCTATGGACCCGAAGGTTTGAAGTAAACTACTCACACTTCATCGGAGGGGCTATGGTGTTGATGTAGAAGCCCTCCATGGTGGATGCCCCCTCCGGTGGAGCTCTGGAACAGGCTCCAAGATGGGATCTCATGGATACAGAAGGTTGCGATGGTGGAATTAGGTTTTTGGCTCCTGTACTGATCGTACGGGGATACGTAGGTATATATAGAAAGAAGGAGTACGTCGGTGGAGCGTTAGGGGGCCCACGAGGTAGGGGGCGCACCCAAGGGGCGCCCTCCACCCTCGTGACCGCTTCTGGCACTGGTTGGAGTAGGTTCCAAGTCTCCTGGATCACGTTCGTGAGAAAATCACTTTCCTGAAGGTTTTATTCCGTTTGAACTCCGTTTGATATTCCGTTTCTTCGAAACACTGAAATAGGCAAACAACAGTAATTCTGGGCTGGGCCTCCGGTTAATAGGTTAGTCCCAAAAATAATATAAAAGTGGAAAATAAATCCCAATATAGTCCAGAACAGTAGATAAAGTAGCATGGAGCAATCAAAAATTATAGATAAATTGGAGACGTATCAGGCATCCCCAAACTTAATTCCTGCTCGTCCTCGAGTAGGTAAATGATAAAAAAAGAATTTTTGATGTGGAGTGATACTTTGGCATAATTTCAATGTAAATCTTCTTAATTGTGATATGAATATTCAGATCCGAAAGATTCAAGACAAAAGTTCATATTGACTCAAAAATAATAATACTTCAAGCATACTAATCAAAGCAATCATGTCTTCTCAAAATAACATGGCAAAAGAAAGTTCATCCCTACAAAATCATATGGTTAGGCTATGCTTCATTTTCGTCACACAAAGATGTTCCCAACTTCTATACCCCCGATGACAAGCCAAGAAATTGTTCATACTTAAATAATCTCAAACTTTTTCAACCTTCACGCAATACATGAGCGTGAGCCATGGATATAGCACTATGGGTGGAATAGAATATGATGATGGGGATTGTGTGGAGAAGACAAAAAAGGAGAAAGTCTCACATTGACGAGGCTAATCAATGGGCTATGGAGATGCCCATCAATTGATGTCAGCATGAGGAGTAGGGATTGCCATGCAACGGATGCACTAGAGCTATAAATGCTCAACAAAAGAAAACTAGTGGGTGTGCATCCAACTCGCTTGCTCATGAAGGCCTAGGGCATTTGAGGAAGCCCATTGTAGGAATATACAAGCCAAGTTCTATAATGAAAAATTTCCATTAGTATGAAAAGGACAACTTTATGAGACTCACTACATGAGGAACAAGGTGCTACTTTGAAGCATAATATACGAGACTCACTACATGAAGAACAAGGTGCTACTTTGAAGCACAAGTGTGGAAAAAGAGATGGTAGCATTGCCCTTTTTATTTTCTTTTTTTTGGGCCTTTCTTTTTTTCTTTTGGCCTTCTTTTTTTTATTTGGGCAATGCTCTAATAATGATGATCATCACACTTCTACTGATTACAACATAAGGATTACAACTCGAAACTTAGAACAAGATATGACTCTATATGAATGCCTCCGGCGGTGTACCGGGATGATGCAATGAATCAAGAGTGACATGTATGAAAATAATGCATGGTGGCTTTGCCACAAATACGATGTCAACTACATGATCATGCAATGGCAATATGACAAAAGTAATGTATGTCATGATGATGATGGTGGAAGTTGGATGGCAATATATCTCGGAATGGCTATGGAAATGCCATGATAGGTAGGTATGGTGGCTGTTTTGAGGAAGATATAAGGAGGTTTATGTGTGATAGAGCGTATCGTATCACAGGGTTTGGATCCACCGGCGAAGTTTGCACCAACTCTCAAGGTGAGAAAGGGCAATGCACGTTACCGAAGAGGCTAGCAAAGGCGGAAAGGTGAGAGTGCATATAATCCATGGACTCAACATTAGTCAAAAGAACTCATATACTTATTGCAAAAATTTAGAAGCCATCAAAAATCAAGTACTACGCGCATGCTCCTAGGGGGATAGATTGGTAGGAAAAGACCATCGCTCGTCCCCGACCATGACTCATAAGGATGCACAAGCCAGGTATACTTCATGTTTCAAATTTGTTACACAACTTTAACCATACGTGAATGCTACGGGACTTGCAAACTTCAACGCAAGTATTTCTCAAATTCATAATCACCCAACTAGCACGACTTTGATATTATCACCTCCATATCTCAAAACAATTATCAAGCATCAAACTTATCTTAGTATCCAACGCACTCAAAAGAAAGTTTCACATATCTTGAACACCAAGTATATTAACATTAAGCAAATTACCATGCTATTAACGACTCTCAAAATAATCTAAGTGAATCATGAGAGATCAATAGTTTCTTTAAAACAAATCCACCACCGTGCTCTAAAAGATATAGGTGAAGCACTAGAGCAAAAATTATCACGCTCAAAAGATATAAGTGAAGTACTATGAGCAAAACTATCAAGCTCAAAAGATATAAGTGAAGCACATAGAGTATTCTAACAAATTCCAATTCATATATGGCTCTCTCAAAAGGTTTGTACAGCAAGGATGATTGTGGTAGAATAACAAGCAAAGACGCAAATAATACAAGACGCTCCAAGCAAAACACATATCATGTGGTGAATAAAAATATAGCTCCAAGTAAATTACCGATGGAAGTGGACGAAAGAGGGGATGCCTTCCGGGGCATCCCCAAGCTTTGACTTTTTGGTGTCCTTGTATTATCTTGGGGGTGCCATGGCCATCCCCAAGATTAGGCTCTTGCCACTCCTTGTTCCATAATCCATCAATAGAATTCACCCAAAACTTGAAAACTTCACAACACAAAACTCAACAGAAATCTCGTGAGCTCCGTTAGAGAAAGAAAACAAAAGACTACTTCAAGGTACTGTAATGAACTCATTCTTTATTTATATTGGTGTTAAACCTACTGTATTCTAACTTCTATATGGTTTATAAACTATTTTACTAGCCATAGATTCATCAAAATAAGCAAACAACACACGTAAAACAGAATCAGTCAAAAACATAACAGTCTGTAGCAATCTGTAACTAACGCAAACTTCTTGAACACTAAACATTCTACCAAAATAGGAAGTCCTGGACAATGTGTTTATTGAACAGCAGCAAAAAGAATCAACGCAAAATCACGTTCCTGTGATTTAACAAAACTATATTCGTGCGCGCAAAGTTTCTATTTTTTAGCAGAATCAAATCAACTATCATCGTAGGTTATCCTATAGGTTCTACTTGGCACAAAAACTAATTAAAACATAAAACCACATACAAACAGAAGGTAGATGGATTATTTATTCCTAAACAGAAGCAAAATAAAAAAACACAAAATAAAATTGGGTTGCCTCCCAACAAGCTCTATCGTTTAACGCCCCTAGCTAGGCATAAAAGCAAGGATAGATCTAGGTATTGCCATGTTTGGTAGCCAATCCATAAGTGGCTCTCATGATAGATTCATATGGTAATTTTATTTTCTTTCTAGGGAATTGTTCCATATCCTTCTTTAAGGGAAATAGGAATCTAATATTTCCTTGCTTCATATCAATAATTGCACCAATCGTTCTAAGGAAAGGTCTACCAAGAATAATATGACATGAAGGATTGCAATTTATATCAAGAACGATAAAATCTACGGGCACATAATTCCTATTTGCAACAATAATAACATCATTAATTCTTCCCATAGGCTTTTTAGTAGTGGAATCCGCAAGATGCAAGTTTAGAGAGCAATCATCAAAATCACGGAAATCTAGCAAATCGCATAAAGTTTTGGGAATAGTAGAGACACTAGCATCCAGATCACACAAAGCATGAAACTCATAATCTTTAATTTTAATTTTAATAGTAGGTTCCCACTCATCATAGAGTTTTCTAGGGATAGAAACTTTCAACTCAAGTTTTTCTTCATAAGATTGCATCAAGGCATCTACAATGTGTTCGGTAAATGCCTTATTTTGACTATAAGCATGAGGAGAATCTAGCACGGATTGCAACAAGGAAATACAACCAATCAAAGAGCAATTATCATAATTAAATTCCTTAAGATCCAAAATAGTGGGTTTAGCAACTTCTCGGTTTTTATTTATTTCAATCCCACTTTCATCAATTTCATCATCAAGATGTAGAAACTCCGAATTCTTAGAATGCCTTCTAGGTAAAGGAAGATGATATTCAGTTTCATCAAGATTCATATTGCAAAACAAAGATTTGATAGGGGACTCATCAATAACTTTTAGATCTTCATCTTGATTTTCATAGGAATTCGGTTTAGCGGCCATCTTATTGACTAAGGTAGCTTGCATATCTGAAATTTCAGGAGTCATCTTTTCAAGACGAGCAATTTGGGCACTTATACCATCAAATTCTTTAGACATATCATCGAGTTCTTTATTCATATAACTCATAAAACTTTTTTGTTCCTTAAGCTCGTTTCTAAAGAAATTATTGTGCTCAAATTGTAAAACCATAAACTTTCTGACATTGCTTTCGATCTCCTCTAGCCTTTTAAGGTGAAGGTCACCAAATCTAGGTAGAGACATCGCGATAAAAAGGTAAACTAGCACACGAGCAAACAGGAAGGCAACGGGGAAAAGGCGAACGAGAAAGAGAGGAGGAGATTGGGAAAGAGAGGGCGAATAAAACAGCAAGGGTGAAGTGGGGAGAGGAAAACGAGAGGCAAATGGCAAATAATGTAATGCGAGAGATAGGGATTGCGATGGGTACTTGGTATGGTTGACTTGCTTGCGTGAGCCTCCCTAGAAACGGCGCCAGAAATTCTTCTTGCTACCTCTTGAGCACTGCGTTGGATTTCCCCAGAGAGGAGAGGATGATGCAACAAAGTAGCGTAAGTATTTCCCTCAGTTTCTGAGAACCAAGGTATCAATCCAGTAGGAGACCACGCACAAGTCCCTCGTACCTACACAAAACGATAGCTACTTGCAACCAACGCTTAGGGGTTGTCAATCCCTTCACGGTCACTTACGAGGGTGAGATCTGATAGAGATGATAAATAATATTTTTGGTATTTTTGATAGATAGATGCAAAGTAAAAAAGTAAAAGGCAAAGTAAAAAACAAAGAAAGTAAATAAAGCGATAGAGATTGATATGATGAGAATAGACCCGGGGGCCATAGGTTTCACTAGTGGCTTCTCTCAAGAGCATAGATATTCTAGGTGAGTGAACAAATTATTGTTGAGCAATTGACAGAATTGAGCATAGTTATGAGTATATCTAGGCAATGATCATGTATATAGGCATCACATCCGAGACAAGTAGATCGAAACGATTCTGCATCTACTACTATTACACCACTCATCGACCGCTATCCAGCATGCATCTAGAGTTTTAAGTTAAAAATAAAGTAACGCCTTAAGCAAGATGACATGATGTAGAGTGATAAATTCATGCAATATGATAAAAAAACCATCTTGTTATCCTCGATGGCAACAATACAATACGTGCCTTGCAACCCTTTCTGTCACTGGGTAAGGACACCGCAAGATTGAACTCAAAGCTAAGCACTTCTCCCATTGCAAGAACTACCAATCTAGTTGGCCAAACCAAAAAGGATAGTTCGAACAGACTTGCAAAGATAACTCAATCATACATAAAAGAATTCAGAGAAGAATCAAATATTTTCCATAGATAATACTGGATCATAAACCCACAATTCATCGGTCTCAACAAACTCACCGCAAAAAGAAGATTACATCGAATAGATCTCCACAAGAGAGGGGGACAACATTGTATTGAGATCCAAAAAGAGAGAAGAAGCCATCTAGCTACTAGCTATGGACCTGAAGGTCTAAAGTAAACTACTCACACTTTATCGGAGGGGCTATGGTGTTGATGTAGAAGCCCTCCATGGTGGATGCCCCCTCCGACGGAGCTCCGGAACAGGCCCCAAGATGGGATCTCGTGGATACAGAAGGTTGCGGTGGTGGAATTAGGTTTTTGGCTCCTGTTCTGATTGTACGGGGATACGTAGGTATATATAGGAGGAAGGAGTACGTCGGTGGAGCGTCAGGGGGCCCACGAGGTAGGGGCACGCCTAGGGGGGCGCCCTCCACCCTCGTGACCACCTCTGGTACTGCTTGGAGTAGGGTCCAAGTCTCCTGGATCACGTTCGGTGAGAAAATCACGTTCCCGAAGGTTTTATTCCGTTTGGACTCCGTTTGATATTCCGTTTCTTCGAAACACTGAAATAGACAAAAAACAGCAATTCTGGGCTGGGCCTCTGGTTAATAGGTTAGTCCCAAAAATAATATAAAAGTAGAAAATAAAGTCCAATATAGTCCAAAATAGTAGATGAAGTAGCATGAAGCAATCAAAAATTATAGATACGTTGGAGACGTATCACTGCGCTATGGGAATTCATGTCCTTGTACGAGTCGGGATGGGGGCCACCTAATCACCCGCGCCGTATGGAGATCAAGTTAGTTACTAGGTTGTTATTTATTTACATTTATTTTTAGCCATGAGTTAGAGATAGGGCCAAATAATTATTTTCTTCTTCTAAGTCAAGTTAAAAGGGTCAGCCGTTATAAAGTTGAGTACGTCCGCATGTAATAGTCAGGTTATGTTATTATGAATTAGACACGGTGTGTTTCGGCCGTCGGCCATTATCGAGTTTAGAGAAACCTTGTCAAAATCTCTGTTGGCATGTGAGTTCCTACGACGCGGCACGTTGGAGATTACAAGCTGAGCCTATACGGTTCGTCCACGTTATTCCTTCGGATTGAGGGGTTGGCGTGTTGTTTTTGCAGAGTTTGTGAATATTTCCGTAAACCCGCAATGAATTCTTGCTGCGATGGAGTTTTGTGCCATGAAAGATCGGGACAACAAGGGATGGACCCTCGCCTCGAGGTTCGCTCCACATCAATTGGTATCAGAGCCCGGCGTTTCTCAGGGCACTTCGGAGGGGACGGCCGGCGCGGCAACACCAAGGAGCTACTGGAGGCTATCCAGCGACTTTTTGCTGGAGGAGACAGGCTACGATGCTGAACTTTTTCATACTTACTGTAAAGTGGGAGACAAAGTTTGCGCCACGATAATCGACCATGATAGTTTGATCAACGCGGTCAGCATCGACATGGTGGAGAAGCTGCAACTAACGGTGACACAACATCCACGACCTTACTCATTGAGGACATGCTTCAACAAGCTCGACATATCGCACCAAACCACGGTATTATTTTCAGTTGGCAAATTTTCTTGTGTGGTTTTGTGCGACGTAATTCTCGTGTCGATGGTTTCGTGTCATATGTTGTTGGGACAACCATGGTACAAGAAAAACTATGCTACATATGACTATCTCGCCAACAAGTACACTGTCGATCGGGGGTACAAAATATATTCTCGTGGCCCTGGAGAAGAAGGTGTTCAAGACTTTGAGAAAATAATGACTGCAGAAGATGAAGGAACAAGAAGCAACGAAGGAAGTCAAATCCACTGAAATTTTTTCGACGCATGTTTAGTCTGCAGAACAAATTGTTGCTTTAGACTCTTACTCGAAACCGAGGACGATTTCGCATGAAGGGAGGGAGGATGATACGACCACGCTTGTGTCCAGTACTGCTTTGAGTCATGTTGTTCTCCTCAATGTTCTACTCAAGCAGAGAGAGGGAAGAGAGAGCAAGCTAGAGCATGATACGGTGCAGTGTCAAAGAGGAAGAGAATGGGAAGGTGTCCACATCACATGCAACAATACCTCTTTGGCTGATTGGACTCCACAAAGAACAAATTTCTTATTATTAGTCGGTTACGTGAATCAAGTTACGTGCATGCGAGTTCCTGAGATCAGCTCGGTTATGACCAGAAAAGATCAATTCGGCTATTTCTTTGAAAGGGCTCGGCCACCAGATTGCATGCAAACATATAATAAAAGATGGAACGAGTACATCATAGAAGAGAATATTTGCTATTTGTTTGGAAGGCCATGTCCATGGAATCAAGTAGAAACCGAACCAATTAAGGCGCATTACTTTGTTGCAATTAAGCAAATCTTAATTTGCTATTACTTCTCACGCTCAAGGCCGCCAGAAGAGAATGCATCATCACGTACTATAAGAGCTGCGCTATGGGAATTCATGTCCTTGTAAGAGTCTGTATGGGGGCCACCTAATCACCCACGGCGTATGGAGATCATGTTAGTTACTAGGTTGTTTTTTATTTACATTTATTTTTAGCCATGAGTTAGAGATAGGACCAAATAATTATTTTCTTCTTGTGAGTCAAGTTAGAAGGGTCAGCCGTTATAAAGTTGAGTATGTCCGCATGTAATAGTCAGGTTATGTTATTATGAATTAGACACCGTGCGTTCCGGCCGTTGGCCATTATCGAGTTCAGAGAAACCTTGTCAAAATCTCTGTTGGCGTGTGAGTTCCTACGACGCGACGCGTAGGAGATTACAAGGTGAGCATATACGGTTCGTCCATGTTATTCCTTTGGATTGAGGGGTTGGCGTGTTGTTTTTGCGGAGTTTGTGAATATTTTCGTAAACCCGCAGCGAATTCTTATTGCGATGGAGTTTTGTGCCGTGAAAGATCGGGCCAACAAGGAATCGACCCTCGCCTCGAGGTTCGCTCCACATCACATACTAACTAAGATTTCATCGGATAATATATTCATGACTTGGACCTTATTTCCAAACATGGTCGACCATCATCTATAAGTCATTGTGGGTGCTGTTCCCTATGGTGATTTTCACTGGTGTGTCGACGCTTAGTCATCTCTTTCCCGTCATGAACTTCCACCAGCCGGCCTCATAGAAGAATATCCGCCCATTTGGTTCTATCTTGTACGAAACAGTGGTGACACGTTGAGGGAGTTCCGGACTAGGGGGTGTCCGGATAGCCGAACTATCATCATCGGCCGGACTCCAAGACTATGAAGATACAAGATTGAAGACTTCGTCCCGTGTCCGGATGGGACTTTCCTTGGCGTGGAAGGCAAGCTTGGCGATACGGATATGTAGATTTCCTACCATTGTAACCGACTCTGTGTAACCCTAGCCCTCTCTGGTGTCTATATAAACCGGATGGCTTTAGTCCATAGGACGAACAACAATCATAACATAGGCTAGCTTCTAGGGTTTAGCCTCCTTGATCTCGTGGTAGATCTACTCTTGTAACACACATCATCAATATTAATCAAGCAGGACGTAGGGTTTTACCTCCATCAAGAGGGCCCAAACCTGGGTAAAACATCATGTCCCTTGTCTCCTGTTGCCATCCGCCTAGACGCACAGTTCAGGACCCCCTACCCGAGATCCGCCGGTTTTGACACCGACATTGGTGCTTTCATTGAGAGTTCCTCTGTGTCGTCACCGATAGGCTCGATGGCTTCTTCGACCATCATCAACGACGTAGTCCAGGGTGAGACCCGTCTCCCCGGACAGATCTTCGTATTCGGCGGCTTTGCACTGCAGGCCAATTCGCTTAGCCATCTGGAGCAGATCGAAAGCTACGCCCCTGGCCATCAGGTCAGATTTGGAAGTTTGAACTTCACGGCTGACATCCGCGGGGACTTGATCCTCGATGGAGTCGAGCCACAGCCGAGCGTGCCGCACTGTCACAGCGAGCATGATTTAGCTCTGCAGCCAGACAGTACCCTGGAGGCCGCACTCGAACCTACTCCGATCTTCAATTCGGAGCCGGCTGCGCAGATCGGGGACGGATGGCTAGACACCGCCTCGGGGGCTGCAACCTCTACGGCGATAGAGCCGAACACTGATCTTGTCCCTCATAAAGCTCATGACTCCGAGGTGCCGGACTTCGAACCTCCCGCGCCCCCTCCGATCGAATCCGATTGGGCGTCGGTCATGGGGTTCACCGCAGCGGACATCTTTCAACTTTCACCTTTTGGCGACATCTTGAGTTCGCTAAAGTATCTCTCGTTATCAGGAGAGCCCTGGCCGGACTGCGGCCAGAACAGTTGGGATGCGGACGACG
This sequence comes from Triticum dicoccoides, assembly GCF_002162155.2. Lineage (NCBI taxonomy): Eukaryota > Viridiplantae > Streptophyta > Magnoliopsida > Poales > Poaceae > Triticum > Triticum dicoccoides. Next base: position 506,741,634 of record NC_041385.1, on the reverse strand, counting down.
AAGAAATTCAAAGCCCACCCACCACCCAATTAATAGCCACTGTCGACGATCTAACCGACATGCTAAAGTATGACTCCGAAGACATGGACGGTATGGACGACGATGCCGGATACAACCAAGAACCAGGGCCTATCGGGCACGGGAAAGCCACCCCAACTCATGACGTATACATGGTGGATACACCAAAAGGAAGCGATAATGAGGAAAAACGGGACGTGGCGAAGGACAACTCCCCCAACAAACAACCAAAGCGGCGGCGCAAGCGCCGCCCGAAGACCGGCATCGATAAAAACGGCACCCATACGGACCCGGCCCTAGAGCAGGGCGAAGCAGTGGACGACGCAAATGTCAACAAGCAGCCAGCCGGACATGAACTGGACAAGCAACCCATCCCCGGCGAAGATGATCTCACATCACCAGAGCGTATGAATCTTCATAAAAGGCTCGTCGCCACCGCAAGAAGTTTGAAGAAGCAAAAGCGGTAGCTCAAAATAGAGGAGGACGCACTCAGAATGAGATGGAGCAAAGTACTCAACAGCGCAGATAAACATGGCGCTAGTCACCAGACAAAGAGCTACCCGAAGCGCAAGTTGTTGCCCGAATTTGACGAGGAGGCCTTAGTGCCCCCGCAGTCAAAAAAGAAAGAGGCCGCTTGGCCGGATAGACGACCAGATGACAGGCCAAGAGCAACAAGGGGCGCCGTACACAAGCTGGCACACGATCAGCATAAAGATCCTCGAAAAAGGGACGACCCAGTCAGATCTATTTATGGGCCAAAAAAGAAGACTCTAGGAAGCAACATAACCCGCCGAGCATTTGAAGACAACGGCACACCCAAATACAGGGGCACCGCACACCCACTATGTTTCACCGACGAAGTACTAGATCATGGATTTCCAGTGGGATTCAAACCCGTAAACATAGAAGCATACGACAGAACAACAGACCCCGGAGTCTGGATTGAGGATTACATCCTACACATACATATGGCCAGAGGAGACGATCTCCATGCCATAAAATACCTACCCCTCAAGCTCAAAGGGCCAGCTCGGCATTGGCTTAAAAGCCTCCCAGAAAATACCATTGGAAGTTGGGAAGAGCTTGAGGATGCGTTTCGAGCAAATTTTCAGGGGACCTATGTCCGTCCTCTGGATGCAGACGATTTAAGTCACATAACTCAACAGCCCGGAGAGTTAGCACGCAAATTCTGGAACAGGTTCCTCACTAAAAAGAACCAAATAGTCGACTGTCCGGACGCTGAAGCCTTAGCAGCCTTTAAACACAACGTCCGAGACGAATGGCTGGCCAGACACCTCGGCTAGGAAAAACCAAGAACAATGGCCACACTAACAAGCCTCATGACCCGCTTTTGCGCGGGGGAAGACAGCTGGCTGGCTAGGTGCAGCACCAGCGACCCGAGTACATCCAAAGTTAGGGATGGAAATGGGAAATCACGACGCAAAAAAGATCAGCGCCGGAATAAGGAAAAAGGCCCGAATAGTACGGCGGTCAACGCCGGATTCAAAAGCTCTCGGCCGAACAACAAAACACTGCCCCTCAAGGACAACAGTGACGAGCTATCCAACCTAAATAAGATTCTGGACAGACTATGTCAAATACATGGTACCCCCGGGAAGCCTGCAAACCATACCCACAGAGATTGTTGGGTCTTCAAACAGTCCGGCCGACTTAATGCCGAACACAAGGGGCTCGACACACCAAGCGAAAGTGACGAAACCCAAAAGCAGCACTCCGGAAAATAGAAGACTTTCCCACTAGAAGTAAAAACAGTGAACTCACTTCATGTGATAACACGAAAAGACAGCGTGGCACCTGCAATACCAGGACACCGGCCGCAGAATGGGGATAGACCATACTAAAATTCGCCATAGCAGCACTTCCTTTAAAGGAGTGACGCCAGGCCTTTAAGCCAATTGTACAGGCTCTGTACCACTAGAGGTTGTGTTCGGTTCATCCGACAACCTCCGTCGCGAAAAGCTCACTACCCATCGCCCCATTCAAACAGTAGCCCTTAAGCACTACTGGGGCGCGCAGCTTTCGCCAGCCCTAACGCAATACCACATTACGCATTTTTTTACGCTTAAAAATGCCCGGTCAACGTGGCATAATTTCATTAAAAAGTAACTCCGGGTGTTCCTCGACCATGGAGAACGTGAGACTGCCTCGACAGCCACACACTAATCAGACCTCGCGGGTCAAAGCCCCTAAAAACAGGTCATTCAGACCTCGGACATGGTTAGACGAGTCCGGCAAGGGGCTTCCCAGCCGCATATCCCCTTTACAAGGGGCTGCGTGTATAAATGATGAGAGCCAATAAAGCTCAATTTTCTTCCTTTTATTCTATTTTTATAGAACCTCTGCACGATATTTCTTGGAAACTAAGTCCTTCTCTTTTACAGATGAAGCACGTGCTACACCCATCCAGGATATAGCACAACGGAGACACAGGCGCAGACGTGCAGCAGGGACCCGTTGCAAGGATTCTTTTCAGATTAAGACCCTGCGTCAACCTTTCTTACTATCTCTTGTTGATACACATCCCCCGGTTTCAAACCATAACCGAGGAGGAGGCTGGCGTTTTGGCATCATCCGCGTCAGAAGTTCCCGCCTGAACCTGGACACTAGGGGCTTAGGGCATCGTTCTGCCCGGTATCATAAAGACCAAACACCTCAGGGAGTGTTTGGCGTCTCGAGTTAGGCCTTATATGCATCAGCTCCGAATCATGTCTTTGGTCAAATGTTGGGTTTGCCCGGTTCCTGTATTTTGCTGCCTTACGTTCCGTATCATCGGCTAACGCGGCACCAGGAGAACTACTGCGATTGTGCCCCGGTTCGGCCGGGCGAGCACCTCAGTAGAGAAAGCCGAAAACTGACTGTCATGATATAGCGAGAGACTGGTCAACCACTCGATCGACCACTGGAATGTTTAGAATTCCTCCACTTTGACGAGGGACCGCTTCCCGGTCAGGCACATACGCGCCCCGAAGTTCGGAGAGGAGCGGTGCCGCTAGGGGCTATATAGTAGCCCCACATTCGAGCTCCTATGGCTAAGTGAAAGTAATAAAGCATTATAGTCCGGTTGCCTAGTTTGCTACGCTATCACCTCCCTACAAGGACCAAGACGTTGGATTAAGTGTGAAAAAGCGCTTTTCTTTTTTGCAAACACCCCCGCACCATGTGCATGGGGGCTGAAGCCGAAGACTGCAACTTTCAGGTTATTCATACATATACGGCCGCACAAGAGATAGTTCAATACTTGAACACACAAGTATAAAAAGTTATTGCATTATAAACATGATCTCAGAAATCATACATGTCATTCAAACATAACATCTTTCGAGCACTGTGACTCTATTATACGAGCGCCCTGCAGGACTTCCTCAAAATAGTGCTCGGTGGGGAATCGGCTTTTGTCCGAACCCCGGGATGCAACAGCGGTGGCATCCATCTCCGCCCAGTATGTCTTACCGCGGGCGAGAGCCATCCGTGCACCTTCTATGCATGTCGACCACTTCATCGCCCCAATACGCGGCACCGCCCCAAGGAATTGCTGCAACAAGCCAAAATAACTCTTCGGCTTGGGCCTTTTCGGCCACAGATTTGCAACCACATCCGTCATGGCAAGTCTGGACAATCTATTCAGCTCAGCCCACTCAACAAGCCGATCACTCAACGGAAGTGGATGCTCCGGACTATGGAATTGAGACCAGAAAAGCTCTTCCATTCCGTGATCCTCCTGGCTTCGAAAGTGCATGATGGCGTCCGCCGCACTCGCCGCCAAGTCTAGATAAGGATCCTCCGCACCGTACAACCGGCCCAGCTGAGCATACTTCGGATCCGTGAACTTCCTACGCAGCATAAAGGGCTTTCCAGCCACAATGTCTCCAACCTGACGCAGTTCCTCCTTCATAGCCGGCATCGCACTACGGGCATCCTTGGCTTCAGCGTCGGCCTTCTTCAGGTCCTCTTGCTCCGCTCGGCTTTCTCCTTCAAGAGCCTCTAGGCGGTCGGTAGCAACTTTTAATTTAGTGGCCATTCCGGCCACCTCCTCCCTACTTTGGCAGTGAGCAGCCTTCTCGGCTTATAGCTCTTCCGCTGCCTTCGAGGCAGCCACCTCGCTTTTTCTGGCTTGCTCCTTGGCCCGAGCAAGTTCTGCTCGAAGGTCTTCCATAGCAGCAGCACCATCTGCATCAAGCATACAAATTGTAAGGAATGGGCGTCAGCTCCCTTACTAGGCGACCGCGGAGCAACCACATACCTTGTGACTCATCAAGTCGTTTATTAACCAGCGAGATGTCCGCATCCGCAACGTCGAGTTGCCTCTTCAGTCCGGCAACTCCATCAGTCCGGCTGGCCACCGAATGTTCTGCCACCTGCATAGGAAAGGTGACAATCTATAACTGAGATTATGATCCTCAGCACGCTGTCGCTTTCGACAGCATACCAAGTCTCAGGGGCTACTATCTATACAGGGCGCACTTCATGTGCAAAACTGTCAAAAGGTATGTCATTTTTTGCGTACCTCAAATCCCGTCAGCAAACTTCCGACGGCCTCACACAACCCGCTTTCGGCGGACAAGATCCTCTCAATAACCATACCCATTAATGTGCGGTGATCTTCTGAGATGGACGCCCTCTTAAGCAAATCTTGCAGCTCCACCGGCCATACTCCAATGGGTGCCGAACTCTCTGGCCCCGCCGGACTCGGGGAGACCCTCCGCGACGACACCTCAGGGTCGTCCGCCCCGCGCGATGGGGCGGAAGATGGAGGATTTTCACTCTCCATCATCTCCGGACGAAGGTCTCCCGAAGATGAGCTGTGCTGAGATGGGCTGAGATCTGAACTACAAGGTGAAAACTTTGGTTACCCTTAGAAATTAAACAGGGATGTACACTATTACAAAATCCCCCCTTTTTACTTACGGCTCGCTAGAGGGCTGATTCCTCCAAGGAGACAGTTTGGCCGGTGTCGTGGTTCTAAGCCTGACAGTAGAGTGGGGGGTAGGTATGGAGAGGCAAGGTCCTAGCTATGGAGAGGTTGTAAACACAAGGGGATGTACGAGTTCAGGCCCTTCTCGGAAGAAGTAATAGCCCTACGTCTCGGAGCCCGGAGGCGGTCGAGTGGATTATGAGTATGTGAGTTACAAGATGCCGAACCCCTCTACCTGTGGAGGGGGGTGGCTTATATAGAGTGCGCCAGGACCCCAGCCAGCCCACGTAGGAGAGGGTTTAAGGTGAGTTAAGTCTGGGGCGTTACTGGTAACGCCCCACATAAAGTGTCTTTACTACCATAAAGCCTACTTAATTACAGGCCATTGCAGTGCAGAGTGCCTCTTGACCTCCTGGTGGTCGAGTGAGTCTTCATGGTCGAGTCCTTCAAGTCAGTCGAGTGAGTCTCTCGTTGGTCGACTGGAAGGTGACCTCTTCTAAGGGTGTCCTTGGGCAAGGCACTTAGACTAGGTCCATGACCTTACCCTAGGTACATGACCCCATCATTAGCCCCCGAATGGATTGAGGCTTCGAGTGAGGAAGGAGTTGATGTTGTTTCCGATTAACCTTTGCACACTGGTCGTGCGTTGTTCTGGACCAAAGAATCTCTTCGTCGATAGTGAGCAACTTGTCTTCAGTCGACTCGATCCATTCTCTTCTTTCGTCGAGTGATCTTTCGGGCTTCGACGATCTCCGAGCGACGGATCGCGGGAAACCCCGCGTCTGACAGACCGATCTGCCGTTCGCGGATTCCGCGGGATGCGAAATTTGGGGACGCGCGCGAAGCGGAGCGGACCGCGGCGTTCGGATGGGACGGGACATAGACGCCTCGATCTCCGCGCCACTTTCTTCGCCACGTATCCCGTCTGCATAACTGTTCCTGGATATGATTAGATCGACCGGGCCCACCTGTCATCCACTCGGAAGGGACCTTATAAATGCGCCCGGCGAGGATTTTTGTACTGTGCCTCAGCTTTCTCTCTCTCTCTGCTCCCTTCGTCCCCGTCCAGCGCGCTCGCTCTCGCCCCCGCACAACTTCCCCTCGCGCATCTCGCCGGCAACCATGGCCAAGGAGAAGACGGCGGCGCTGGAACGTGCGAAGAAGGCGTCGGCGTCAGAGAAGGCGAAGGGGAGATCTACCAGCCGCGGCGGGTCTTCGTCCAGATCCCGCCCGCCGAAGGGCTGGGTCCAAGGGGACTGGATCCAGTCGACCATCACAGAAAAAGATCTCCTCGATATGGCCAACGAGGGCTTGATCCCTCATGGAGCTGCGAGGCTTCCGGGGAAGGAGTGGCAGCCCCAGCCAAAAGAGGGTGAGTGCGTGCTCTTGGCCACTCATGTTGATCGTGGATTTTCTTTGCCACCGAGTATTTTCTTCCGTGGCTTCTTGAACTTCTTTGGAGCGCAGCTCCACCACTTTACCCCAAATTGTATCGCCTATCTTGCCGCGTTCTTGTCTATGTGTGAGGGTTTCCTGGGCTGTCGACCGCACTGGGGTTTGTTCAAGCATATATTCACGTGTCGCTCTCAGACCGTGAAGAAGGCGAGCCCAGGCGATGAAAGGACCCGAGTCGTCCAAATGTGTGGGGGCCTGGGCATCCAGGTGAGGAATAAGAGCACCTTCCCGCCCATGACCTTTCCCGAGTCAGTCAGAGGCTGGCAGTCGACTTGGTTCTACTGCCAGGACCAGTCGACGCCGGGGCAGTCGAGTGGACTCCCTCAGTTTACCATGGACCGAGTGAACAAGCCCTCCTCTCTGAAGTTGATTCCGGAGGAGAAAGCTGACGTGAAGATGTTGATGGAGCGCGTGGTGCAGTTGGTTCGGGAGGGAGTGACGGGCATGGATCTCCTGGAGGTCTTCCTTAGGCGTCGCATCCAGCCCCTTCAGTTCCGGAGCCACTGCATGTGGTTGTACTGTGGGACTGAAGACAAGACTCGAGTCCATCCCGAAGCAGTCGACGATGTCACTCTGGAAAGATGGATGGTAGCCGTTACCGGAAACAAGGATAACCCACGCGGAGCCAGAAGGATTCCTCCACTCGACCACAACAGCGATCCAAACAAGGTACGTTTGCTCTGCTCTCCACTGTGTTCTTGTCACATTCATTTCTGTTTATCCTGTTGACTGGTCGATTGATCCTTGTCTTGATATCTGCTAGGCCCTCACCGAGCTGTACTCGATGCCCAATGGGGCACAAGCTCCGACTGAGGAGGGTGAGGCGAGTGGGGGCGAGAGCCAGGAAGAGGAGGAATGGGACTCGGACGTTGCAGAGGATGATGATGACGATGATGATGATGACGGTGATGAAGATGACGTTGAAGACGAGGAGGAAGAGGAGGAGGAGGTTGTACCACCGCGCTCGGAAAGGCGGTCGAAGCTTGTCCACGACCCTTCGACCGAACGTGGTAAGGGGGTTGCGACCGCCGCTCAGTCGACCAAACGCCCTCGGACCACCTCTCCAGTGCCGACTGAAAAGGCGCCGAAGCAGCCCAGGGCGGCCTCGTCGAAGCCGATCAAGCTCCTGCCGAAGATGAAGGTGTCCATCCCACCATATCAGGGTAATTGTGCTGCTTAAGTCCTCTTATTTTATGCGAACTTTGTCTCTGGTTGACGCTGAAGTTAGTCGACTGATCCTTTGGAGTTGTAGTGCTGCTACTTCTGAGACCTCAGCCCGGGCTGATGACCATGAGATGGAGGACACAGCAACTTCAAAACCAGGTACTATATTCTTAACGCCGTTTTTAGTCGACTGACTTGCGACCTCTGATCCTGATTCTTCTCCGTAGCTCCACCCACCGTTGTTATCAATCTCCCTGATGATGATGAGGATGAGGAACCGCTGAAACGCAGAAGGAGTAGGAAAGCGTCTGCCAGCAAGGTGCCCCAGGATGTGACGGCGCCTGAGATTCTGATTGCGGAGGAAGAGAACACCACTCGACACACGGTGTCCTTCGCAGATCCATTGACGAGTGCTCAGCAGCCCTCCCTCTTCACGACGCACCACGTCCCAGAGGACCAAGCTGGCGCGGCGAAGGAGGCAATACGCCAGGCGGGAATCATGATGGAGCAGTTGAAGACCATCAGGGATGCGAGCCAGGCAGCTTATGACGCCAGTTCTACCCTCCAAAGCAATGTTCAGGTCAGTCGACCACCGTTTGTTCTGTTGGATATGCTACCAAAAACTTTTCCTTTCCGGAATTTATAGTAGTCACCCACTGGGTGTGTCGATTAAACTCCGTGTTAGCGGGGGCACGCTGAGTGCACCCGCTGGGTGTAGTCCCCAAGGCTAAGGTCGACTGCTGGCAGTCGGCCTTAGGCTTTATGATGTCAATCTTTCTGTCAGTCGACTATGCCGAGTGTGTCGATTAAACTCCGTGTTAGCGGGGGCACGCTGAGTGCACCCGCTGGGTGTAGTCCCCAATGTTGGAAATATGCCCTACAGGCAATAATAAAAGCATTATTATTATATTTCTTTGTTCATGATAATTGTCTTTATTCATGCTATAATTGTGTTATCCGGAAATCGTAATACATGTGTGAATAACAGACACCAACATGTCCCTAGTAAGCCTCTAGTTGACTAGCTCGTTGATCAATAGATAGTCATGGTTTCCTGGCTATGGACATTAGATGTCATTGATAACGGGATCACATCATTAGGATAATGATGTGATGGACAAGACCCAATCCTAAACATAGCACAAGATCGTATAGTTCGTTTGCTAGAGTTTTTGCAATGTCAAAGTATCTCTTCCTTCGACCATGAGATCGTATAACTCCTGGATACCGTAGGAGTGCTTTGGGTGTATCAAACGTCACAACGTAACTGGGTGACTATAAAGGTGCACTACAGGTATCTACGAAAGTATCTATTGTTTTATATGGATCGAGACTGGGATTTGTCACTCCGTATGACGGAGAGATATCACTGGGCCCACTCAAGTAATGCATCATCATAATGAGCTCAAAGTGACCAAGTGTTTGGTCACGGGATCATGCATTACGGTACGAGTAAAGTGACTTGCCGGTAACAAGATTGAACGAGGTATTGGGATACCGACGATCGAATCTCGGGCAAGTAACATATCGATTGACAAAGGGAATTGCATACGGGGTTGATTAAATCCTCGACATCGTGGTTCATCCGATGAGATCATCGTGGAGCATGTGGGAGCCAACATGGGTATCCAGATCCCGCTGTTGGTTATTGACCGGAGAGCGATCTCGGTCATGTCTACATGTCTCCCGAACCCGTAGGGTCTACACACTTAAGGTTCAGTTACGCTAGGGTTGTAGGGATATGTATATGCAGTAACCCGAATGTTGTTCGGAGTCCCAGATGAGATCCCGGACATCACGAGGAGTTCCGGAATGGTCCGGAGGTAAAGATTTATATATGGAAAGTCCTGTTTCGGGCATCGGGACAAGTTTCGGGGTTATCGGTATTGTACCGGGACCACCGGAGGGGTCCCGGGGGCCCACCGGGTGGGGCCACCCATCCCCGGGGGCCACATGGGCTGTAGGGGGTGCGCCTTGGCCTGCTTGGGCCAAGGGCACCAGCCCCACATAGGCCCATGCGCCTAGGGTTCAAGGGGGCAAGAGTCCTAGGAGGGTAAGGCACCTCCTAGGTGCCTTGGGGGGAAGGGAAACCCCCTTGGCCGCCGCACCCCCTAGGAGATTGGATCTCCTAGGGCCGGCCACCCCCCCTTGGCACCCCTATATATAGTGGGGGAGAGGAGGGACTTCATACCTTGAGTCCTTGGCCTTTGGTTGCCTCCTTCTCCCTCCCCAACACCTCCTCCATCTCCTTATTGCTTAGCGAAGCTCTGCCGGAGTACTGCAGCTCCATCAACACCACGCCGTCGTGCTGCTGCTGGTGCCATCTCCCTCAACCTCTCCTCCCTCCCTTGCTGGATCAAGAAGGAGGAGACGTGGCTGTTCCGTACGTGTGTTGAACGCGGAGGTGCCGTCCGTTCGGTGCTAGGATCTCCGGTGATTCGAATCACGTCGTGTTCGACTACATCATCCCCGTTCTTTGAACGCTTCCGCTCGCGATCTACAAGGTACGTAGATGCATCCAATGACTCGTTGCTAGATGAACTCCTAGATGATCTTGGTGAAACGAGTAGGAAAATTTTTGTTTTCTGCAACGTTACCCAACAGTGGCATCATGAGCTAGGTTTATGCGTAGTTCTTCTTGCACGAGTAGAACACAATTGGTTGTGGGCGTAGATTTGTCAACTTTCTTGCCGCTACTAGTCTTATCTTGCTTCAGCGGTATTGTGGGATGAAGCGGCCCGGACCAACCTTACACGTACGCTTACGTGAGACCGGTTCCACCGACTAACATGCACAAGTTGCATAAGGTGGCTGGCGGGTGTCTGTCTCTCCTACTTTAGTTGAAGCGGATTCGATGAAAAGGGTCCTTATGAAGGGTAAATAGAAGTTGACAAATCACGTTGTGGTTTCACGTAGGTAAGAAAACGTTCTTGCTAGAACCCTACTTCAGCCACGTAAAACTTGCAAACAACAATTAGAGGACGTCTAACTTGTTTTTGCAGCAAGTGCTTTGTGATATGATATGGCCAAAGTTGTGATGAATGATGAATGATCTATATGTCATGTATGAGATGTTCATGCTATTGTAATAGGAATCACGACTTGCATGTCGATGAGTATGACAACCGGCAGGAGCCATAGGAGTTGTCTTTATTTTTTGTATGACCTGCGTGTCGTTAAAGAACGTCATGTAAACTACTTTACTTTATTACTAAACGCGTTAGTCATAGAAGTTGAAGTAGTCGTTGGCGTGACAACTTCATGAAGACACGATGATGGAGATCATGATGATGGAGATCATGGTGTCGTGCCGGTGACAAGATGATCATGGAGCCCCGAAGATGAAGATCAAAGGAGCTATATGATATTGGCCATATCATGTCACTACTTTATATAATTGCATGCGATGTTTATTATGTTTTATGCATCTTGTTTACTTAGAACGACGGTAGTAAATAAGATGATCCCTTACAAAAATTTCAAGAAGTGTTCTCCCCTAACTGTGCACCGTTGCTACAGTTCGTCGTTTCGAAGCACCACGTGATGATCGGGTGTGATAGATTCTTACGTTCACATACAACGGGTGTAAGACAGTTTTACACAGCGAAAACACTTAGGGTTAACTTGACGAGCCTAGCATGTACAGACATGGCCTCGGAACACGGAGACCGAAAGGTCGAACACGAGTCGTATGGAAGATACAATCTACATGAGAATGTTCACCGACGATGACTAGTCCGTCTCACGTGATGATCGGACACGGCCTAGTCGACTCGGATCGTGTAACACTTAGATGACCAAAGGGATGTCAAATCTGAGTGGGAGTTCATTATAATTTGATTAGATGAACTTAATTATCATGAACTTAGTCTAAATTTTTACAATATGTCTTGTAGATCAAATGGCCAACGTAGTCCTCAACTTCAACGCGTTCCTAGAGAAAACCAAGCTGAAAGACGATGGCAGCAACTATACGGACTGGGTCCGGAACCTGAGGATCATCCTCATAGCTGCCAAGAAAGATTATGTCCTACAAGCACCGCTAGGTGATGCACCTATTCTCCCTGCGGAACAAGACGTTATGAACGCTTGGCAGGCACGTTCCGATGACTACTCCCTCGTTCAGTGCGGCATGCTTTACAGCCTAGAGCCGGGGCTCCAAAAGCGTTTTGAGAGACATGGAGCATATGAGATGTTCGAAGAGCTGAAAATGGTTTTCCAAGCTCATGCCCGGGTTGAGAGATATGAAGTCTCCGACAAATTCTTCAGCTGTAAGATGGAGGAAAACAGTTCTGTCAGTGAGCACATACTCACTATGTCTGGGTTGCATAACCGCTTGACTCAGCTGGGAGTTAATCTCCCGGATGATGCGGTCATTGACAGAATCCTCCAGTCGCTTCCACCAAGCTACAAGAGCTTTGTGATGAACTTCAATATGCAGGGGATGGAAAAGACCATTCCTGAAGTATTTGCTATGCTGAAATCAGCAGAGGTAGAAGTCAGAAAGGAACATCAAGTGTTGATGATCAATAAAACCACTAAGTTCAAGAAGGGCAAGGGTAAAAAGAACTTCAAGAAGGACGGCAAGGTAGTTGCCGCGCCCAGCAAGCAAGCTGCCTAGAAGAAGCCAAAGAATGGACCCAAGCCCGAGACTGAGTGTTTTTATTGCAAGGAAAGTGGTCACTGGAAGCGGAACTGCCCCAAATACTTAGCAGACAAGAAGGCCGGCAAAACCAAAGGTATATTTGATATACATGTAATTGATGTGTACCTTACCAGTAATCGTAGTAACTCCTGGGTATTTGATACCGGTGCCGTTGCTCATATTTGTAACACGCAACAGGAGCTGCGGAATAAACGGAGACTGGCAAAGGACGAGGTGACGATGCGCGTCGGGAATGGTTCCAAGGTCGATGTGATCGCCGTCGGCACGCTACCTCTACATTTACCTACGGGATTAGTTTTGAACCTCAATAATTGTTATTTTGTGCCAAGTTTGAGCATGAACATTGTATCAGGATCTCGTTTAATTCGAGATGGCTACTCATTTAAATCCGAGAATAATGGTTGTTCTATTTATATGAGAGATATGTTTTATGGTCATGCTCCGATGGTGAATGGTTTATTCTTTATGAATCTCGAGCGTAATGCTACACATATTCATAGTGTAAGTACCAAAAGATGTAAGATTGATAGTGATAGTCCCACATACTTGTGGCACTGCCGCCTCGGTCACATAGGTGTCAAACGCATGAAGAAGCTCCATGCTGATGGACTTTTAGAGTCTCTTTGTTATGAGTCATTTGACACGTGCGAACCATGCCTCATGGGAAAAATGACCAAGACTCCATTCTCAGGAACAATGGAGAGAGCAACCAACTTATTGGAAATCATGCATACTGATGTGTGCGGTCCAATGAGTGTTGAGGCTCGCGGTGGCTATCGTTATGTTCTCACCCTCACTGATGACTTGAGTAGATATGGGTATGTCTACTTAATGAAACACAAGTCTGAGACCTTTGAAAAGTTCAAGGAATTTCAGAGTGAAGTTGAGAATCAACGTGACAGGAAAATCAAGTTTCTACGATCAGATCGTGGAGGAGAATACTTGAGTCACGAGTTTGGTACACACTTAAGAAAATGTGGAATAGTTTCACAACTCACGCCGCCTGGAACACCTCAGCGTAATGGTGTGTCCGAACGTCGTAATCGCACTCTATTAGATATGGTGCGATCTATGATGTCTCTTGCCGACTTACAACTATCTTTTTGGGGCTATGCTTTAGAGACTGCCGCATTCACTTTAAATAGGGCCCCGTCGAAATCCGTTGAGACGACACCGTATGAATTATGGTTTGGGAAGAAACCTAAGCTGTCATTTCTAAAAGTTTGGGGATGCGATGCTTATGTCAGGAAACTTCAACCTGAAAAGCTCGAACCCAAATCGGAAAAATGCGTCTTCATAGGATACCCTAAAGAAACTGTTGGGTATATCTTCTACCTCAGATCCGAAGGCAAGATCTTTGTTGCCAAGAATGGGTCCTTTCTGGAGAAAGAGTTTCTCTCGAAAGAAGTAAGTGGGAGGAAAGTAGAGCTTGATGAAGTATTACCTCTTGAACCGGAAAATGGCGCAACTCAAGAAAATGTTCCTGAGGTGCCTGCATCGACTAGAGAGGAAGTTAATGATAATGATCAAGATACTTCTGATCAAGCTCCTACTGAAATTCGAAGGTCCACGAGGACACGTTCCGCACCAGAGTGGTACGGCAACCCTGTCTTGGAAATCATGTTGTTAGACAACGGTGAACCTTCGAACTATGAAGAAGCGATGGCGGGTCCGGATTCCGACAAATGGCTAGAAGCCATGAAATCCGAGATAGGATCCATGTATGAAAACGAAGTATGGACTTTGACTGACTTGCCCGTAGAACGGCGAGCCATAGAAAATAAATGGATCTTTAAGAAGAAGACAGACGCGGATGGTAATGTGACCATCCATAAAGCTCGGCTTGTCGCTAAGGGTTATCGACAAGTTCAAGGGATTGACTATGATGAGACTTTCTCACCGGTAGCGAAGCTGAAGTCCGTCCGAATCATGTTAGCAATTGCCGCATTTTATGATTATGAAATTTGGCAAATGGACGTCAAAACGGCATTCCTTAATGGTTTCCTTAAGGAAGAATTGTATATGATGCAGCCGGAAGGTTTTGTCGATCCTAAAAATGCTGACAAGGTGTGCAAGCTCCAACGCTCGATTTATGGGCTGGTGCAAGCATCTCGGAGTTGGAACATTCGTTTTGATGAGATGATCAAAGCGTTTGGGTTTACACAGACTTATGGAGAAGCCTGTGTTTACAAGAAAGTGAGTGGGAGCTCTATAGCATTTCTCATACTATATGTAGATGACATACTTTTGATGGGAAATGATATAGAACTTTTGGACAGCATTAAGGCCTACTTGAATAAGAGTTTTTCAATGAAGGACCTTGGAGAAGCTGCTTATATATTAGGCATCAAGATCTATAGGGATAGATCAAGACGCCTCATAGGTCTTTCACAAAGCACATATCTTGATAAGATTTTGAAGAAGTTCAAAATGGATCAGTCCAAGAAAGGGTTCTTGCCTGTTTTTGCAAGGTGTGAAATTGAGCTCAGCTCAATGTCCGACCACGGCAGCAGAGATAGAAGAGATGAGTGTCATCCCCTATGCCTCAGCCATAGGTTCTATTATGTATGCCATGCTGTGTACCAGACCTGATGTAAACCTTGCCGTAAGTTTGGTAGGAAGGTACCAAAGTAATCCCGGCAAGGAACACTGGACAGCGGTCAAGAATATCCTGAAGTACCTGAAAAGGACTAAGGAAATGTTTCTCGTTTATGGAGGTGACGAAGAGCTCGTCGTAAAAGGTTACGTCGACGCTAGCTTCGACACAGATCTGGATGACTCTAAGTCACAAACCGGATACGTGTATATTTTGAATGGTGGGGCAGTAAGCTGGTGCAGTTGCAAGCAAAGCGTCGTGGCGGGATCTACATGTGAAGCGGAGTACATGGCAGCCTCGGAGGCAGCACATGAAGCAATATGGGTGAAGGAGTTCATCACCGACCTAGGAGTCATACCCAATGCGTCGGGGCCGATCAAGCTCTTCTGTGACAACACTGGAGCTATTGCACTTGCCAAGGAGCCCAGGTTTCACAAGAAGACAAGGCACATCAAGCGTCGCTTCAACTCCATCCGTGAAAATGTTCAAGATGGAGACATAGAGATTTGTAAAGTACATACGGACCTGAATGTAGCAGATCCGTTGACTAAACCTCTCCCAAGAGCAAAAACATGATCAACACCAGAATTCCATGGGTGTTCGATTCATCACAATGTAACTAGATTATTGACTCTAGTGCAAGTGGGAGACTGTTGGAAATATGCCCTAGAGGCAATAATAAAAGCATTATTATTATATTTCTTTGTTCATGATAATTGTCTTTATTCATGCTATAATTGTGTTATCCGGAAATCGTAATACATGTGTGAATAACAGACACCAACATGTCCCTAGTAAGCCTCTAGTTGACTAGCTCGTTGATCAATAGATAGTCATGGTTTCCTGGCTATGGACATTAGATGTCATTGATAACGGGATCACATCATTAGGATAATGATGTGATGGACAAGACCCAATCCTAAACATAGCACAAGATCGTATAGTTCGTTTGCTAGAGTTTTTGCAATGTCAAAGTATCTCTTCCTTCGACCATGAGATTGTATAACTCCTGGATACCGTAGGAGTGCTTTGGGTGTATCAAACGTCACAACGTAACTGGGTGACTATAAAGGTGCACTACAGGTATCTCCGAAAGTATCTATTGTTTTATATGGATCGAGACTGGGATTTGTCACTCCGTATGACGGAGAGATATCACTGGGCCCACTCAAGTAATGCATCATCATAATGAGCTCAAAGTGACCAAGTGTTTGGTCACGGGATCATGCATTACGGTACGAGTAAAGTGACTTGCCGGTAACAAGATTGAACAAGGTATTGGGATACCGACGATCGAATCTCGGGCAAGTAACATATCGATTGACAAAGGGAATTGCATACGGGGTTGATTAAATCCTCGACATCGTGGTTCATCCGATGAGATCATCGTGGAGCATGTGGGAGCCAACATGGGTATCCAGATCCCGCTGTTGGTTATTGACCGGAGAGCGATCTCGGTCATGTCTACATGTCTCCCGAACCCGTAGGGTCTACACACTTAAGGTTCAGTTACGCTAGGGTTGTAGGGATATGTATATGCAGTAACCCGAATGTTGTTCGGAGTCCCGGATGAGATCCCGGACGTCACGAGGAGTTCCGGAATGGTCCGGAGGTAAAGATTTATATATGGAAAGTCCTGTTTCGGGCATCGGGATAAGTTTCGGGGTTATCGGTATTGTACCGGGACCACCGGAGGGGTCCCGGGGGCCCACCGGGTGGGGCCACCCATCCCCGGGGGCCACATGGGCTGTAGGGGGTGCGCCTTGGCCTGCTTGGGCCAAGGGCACCAGCCCCACATAGGCCCATGCGCCTAGGGTTCAAGGGGGCAAGAGTCCTAGGAGGGTAAGGCACCTCCTAGGTGCCTTGGGGGGGAGGGAAACCCCCCTTGGCCGCCGCACCCCCTAGGAGATTGGATCTCCTAGGGCCGGCCACCCCCCCTTGGCACCCCTATATATAGTGGGGGAGAGGAGGGACTTCATACCTTGAGTCCTTGGCCTTTGGTTGCCTCCTTCTCCCTCCCCAACACCTCCTCCATCTCCTTATTGCTTAGCGAAGCTCTGCCAGAGTACTGCAGCTCCATCAACACCACGCCGTCGTGCTGCTGCTGGTGCCATCTCCCTCAACCTCTCCTCCCTCCCTTGCTGGATCAAGAAGGAGGAGACGTGGCTGTTCCGTACGTGTGTTGAACGCGGAGGTGCCGTCCGTTCGGTGCTAGGATCTCCGGTGATTCGAATCACGTCGTGTTCGACTACATCATCCCCGTTCTTTGAACGCTTCCACTCGCGATCTACAAGGTACGTAGATGCATCCAATGACTCGTTGCTAGATGAACTCCTAGATGATCTTGGTGAAACGAGTAGGAAAATTTTTGTTTTCTGCAACGTTACCCAACACCCAAGGCTAAGGTCGACTGCTGGCAGTCGGCCTTAGGCTTTATGATGTCAATTTTTCTGTCAGTCGACTATGCCGACTGGATTTCACAAACCGGTGGGGGCACGCTGAGTGCACCCACTGGGTGTAGTCCCCGAGACTGTGGTCGACTGCTTGCAGTTGATCACAGTCTTAAAGAATACATCTCTTTTTTTTGAGGTCGACTGGTCGACTTTATCTTCAGCAGGATTAGTGGGGGCACGCTGAGTGCACCCACTGGGTGTAGTCCCCGAGATTACGGTCGAATGCTTGTATTCGGCTGTAGTCTTAGAAACGTGTGTTTTTTCCTTTTTCACTCGGAAGTGAATTATATTTGACATTTAGTCGATTGGTTCTTCGCAGAACTCCTGTGATCTTGTGGCTCGCTACTCTGAGCTGGAAAACAAGCACACTCAACTCGAGCTGAGCTTGAAGCTGGTTCAGGAGAAGCTGACGAAGGCAAAGGAGGAGACCGAAGGTATGTTTGGTGAGACCCTGACGACTGCTTTTCCCCTTGCTTGTTTCAAAATCTGATCTTGCTGTAACTTGCAGGTAAGGTAAGGGAGGCCCAGCAGAAGAAAGACCTTGAACTAGCTGAGAAGATCAAGCTTGCTGACGAGAAGTTAGCTTCAGTCACCAAGCTTGAACAAGACAATACCAATCTGAAAGCTGCTCTTGGGATCGCCAACAAGGAGGTCAGTCGACTAAAAACTGATAAAGCTGCCCTGACCGACCAAGTCAGTAAGTTGACTGGGAAGAAAAACGATCTGGAGGTCTTCCTGAGTGGTCTTGCCAAGAAGCTGTTTCTTATGCTTGAAGGTAAACCTCTATGCTCGGCGAACATTTCCAATTGTGGTTTTTCCATTTGACCATCCCCTTGACTTAGTGATCACCCTTGCAGAATTTTGTCAAAACTTTGAAGAAGAAACTAGCCGGCTGGAGCCAAACCTCGACCCCGTCAATTCTCCGGTGAACGACGAAGTTGCCATGGATGTTTTCCGACTGGAGTCTCGTGTTACAGCTGTCGTGGACTATCTCGCAAGGCTGAAGGCTGCCACATCTCGCATCGACTCGACGCTCTGGCCTGAGGAGACACTTCAGAATGACCTTGAGTCGCTGATGGCCCGCTTGAACACGATCCCTGGTCGAGTGCAGGAATGGAAGAAGTCCTCGGCTCGGTGTGGTGCAGATGTTGCTCTGTGTCTGGCCCGAGTCCACTGTAAAGACGCGCGAGAAGAGAAGCTGGCGGCCCTTCGGGTGGCCAACACCAAGAAACACGACTTCAGGTCCTTTATGGAAACTTTCCTTGCGGCTGCCACTCGGATCGCCGACGGAATTGACCTTGATGAGTTCGTTGCACCTTCCAGCCCTCCACAGGAGGGGTAAAAAACTTCTTCTGGCTCGACGCTTTAAATTTGCCTCGGTATGCCGAGTGGAATTGTAACCGATAAACCTTAACAGGCTTAACGCCTGAGCACTTTCGGTTCCTTTAGATATCGATTCAAACTTGAATTTGGTGCTTGAATATGATTGCCTTTGGCTCGAAATGTCTTTTGCAGGTTCAAAGCAAGGCGCCTTTACTGCAATCGACTTATTCTTTAGTCCACTTAGGCGAGCACTGGACTGCGGCTAAGCCTCCGAGTGGAAGTCCGGCTTACCACTCGGTAGGATTTCTGTAACTTAGGCGAGCACTGGGCTGCAGCTAAGCCCCCGAGTGAGAGGTTTACTCTTCACTCGGTAGGATTTTGATAACTTAGGCGAGCACAGGGCTGCAGCTAAGCCCCCGAGTGAGAGGTTTGCTCTTCACTCGGTAGGATTTTCATAACTTAGGCGAGTGCTTGGACTGCAGCTAAGCCTCCGAGTGAGAGGGTTGCTCTCCACTCGGTAGGATTTTTGTAACTTAGGCGAGTGCTTGGACTGCAGCTAAGCCCCCGAGTGAGAGGCTTGCTCTTCACTCGGTAGGATTTTTAACTACTTAGGCGAGCACAGGGCTGCAGCTAAGCCCCCGAGCGAAAGTCTGGCTTACCACTCGGTAGGATTTTGACAACTTAGGCGAGCACAGGGCTGCAGCTAAGCCCCCGAGTGAGAGGTTTGCTCTTTACTCGGTAGGATTTTTAAAACTTAGACGAGTGCTTGGACTGCAGCTAAGCCCCCGAGTGAGAGGTTTGCTCTTCACTCGGTAGGATTTTTAAAACTTAGGCGAGTGCTTGGACTGCAGCTAAGCCCCCGAGTGGAAGTCTGGCTTACCACTTGGTAGGATTTTGATAACTTAGGTGAAACGGATTCGCAGCTAAGCCTCCGAGTGGGAGTCTGGCTCACCACTCGGTAGGATTTTTACAAACTTAGGCAAAACGGATTCGCGGCTAAGCCTCCGAGTGGGAGTCTGGCTCACCACTCGGTAGGATTTTTACAAACTTAGGCGAAACGGATTCGCGGCTAAGTCACCCACTGAGGGGGAATTTTATTGGACAAAAATAAAAAGTGACAGAAATTATGGAGGAACTATGACACTATTATTTTGAGGTCCATGAACTACAGAAGTACTTTATTGCAACTCATCCGAGTGATAAAACTTAAGTATAAAATGGGCGGAGTAGCTCCGCGTTCCAAGCTCGGGGCTCGTCGATATTATGCTCGACGTTGTAAAGACGGTACGCCCCGTTGAACCTTGGTGACGATGAAGGGACCTTCCCAAGAAGGAGCAAGCTTGTGTGGTTTGTGCTGATCCACTCGGAGAACTAAATCTCCTTCCTGGAAGGCTCGACCTCTCACATTTCTGGCGTGGAAACAACGCAAATCTTGTTGGTAGATGGTCGACCGGATCAAAGCCATCTCCCTTTCTTCCTCTAAAAGGTCGACTGCGTCCTGCCGTGCTTGTTCCGCCTCTGCTTCGTTGTAGATTTCAACTCGAGGAGCATTGTGGAGAAGATCACTCGGTAAGACTGCTTCAGCTCCGTAGACCAAGAAGAATGGAGTTCTTCCGGTCGACCGATTAGGTGTGGTCCGCAGCCCCCAAAGCACTGAGGGAAGTTCGTCGACCCAAGCTCCAGCCGCGTGTTTGAGATCACGCATCAGTCGGGGCTTCAATCCCTTAAGAATCAGTCCATTAGCTCGCTCTGCTTGTCCATTCGACTGCGGATGGGCGACTGAAGCGTAGTCGACCCGTGTGCCTTGGGAGTTGCAGAAATCTCTGAATTCCTCCGAGTCAAAGTTCGACCCATTATCCGTAATGATGCTGTGCGGGACTCCATATCTGAATATTAGTTCCCTGATGAAGCTAACAGCAGTACCGGTGTCAAGGTTCTTGATTGGTTTAGCCTCGATCCACTTGGTGAACTTGTCGACTACCACCAGTACATGCGTGAAGCCGCTTCGTCCTGTTCTCAAAGGACCGACCATGTCCAATCCCCATACTGCAAAAGGCCAGACAAGTGGGATGGTCTTCAGAGCCGACGCAGGCTTGTGCGACATATTCGAGTAGAACTGACATCCCTCGCACTTATCCACTATCTCTTTTGCCATCTCATTCGCCTTTGGCCAGTAAAATCCGGCTCGGTATGCTTTGTCCACGATGGTCCGAGAGGACGCATGATGACCACAGGTCCCCGAGTGGATATCATTGAGGATGAGTCGACCTTCCTCTGGTGTTATGCACTTCTGGCCAACTCCAGTCGCGCTTTCTCTGTATAATTGTCCTTTGATTACGGTAAAGGCCTTAGATCGACGGACGATCTGTCGAGCCTCTTCCTCATCCTCCGGAAGCTCTTTTCTCAGGATATATGCGACATACGGAACTATCCAGTCGGGAATGACCACCAAAACCTCCATGATCAAGTCGACCATCGCTGGGACCTCAATCTCAGTCGGATCTGTGGCACTCTTGGGCTGTGGAGTTTCTTCGGTGAAAGGATCTTCTTTGACTGACGGAGTGTGTATATGCTCCAAGAACACACCACTCGGAATGGCTTCTCTCTTGGAACCTATCTTTGCTAGATCATCAGCTGCTTGATTTTTCAGTCGGGGTATATGATGGAGCTCCAACCCCTCGAACTTCTTTTCCAGCTTCCTCACTGCACTGCAGTATCCAGTCATGGCTGGGCTTCTCACGTCCCACTCTTTCATCACCTGGTTGACCACTAAATCCGAGTCGCCATAGACCATCAGGCGACGGACGCCGAGTGAAATGGCCATGCGCAACCCATATAAGAGGGCCTCATATTTTGCCTCATTGTTGGAGGAATCAAAGTGAATCTGGAGCACATATCTGAGCTTATCTCCTCTGGGGGAAACCAGGACAACCCCAGCACCGGAACCATTCAACATCTTAGAGCCATCAAAGAACATGGTCCAATGCTCCGAGTGAACTTCAGTCGGCTGCTGTTGCTCAATCCACTCGGCGAGGAAATCTGCTATTGCCTGGGACTTAATGGCTTTCTTTGCCTCAAATTTGATATCAAGGGGAAGAAGTTCAATCGCCCATTTGGCCACTCGACCAGTTGCATCTCTGTTGTGCAAGATCTCTGATAGTGGAGCGTCGCTGATGACTGTGATGGAATGATCAGAAAAATAATGAGCAACCTTCTTTGTGGTCATGTATATTCCATACACAAGCTTCTGATAATGAGGATATCTCTGCTTGGATGGAGTCAAGACTTCAGACAAATAATACACTGGGCGCTGAACTTTGAGAGCTTTTCCTTCTTCTTCCCGCTCGACCGTAAGCACAGTACTGACGACTTGTCCTGTGGCTGCGATATAGAGCAACAGAGGCTCTTTGCTGATTGGAGCAGCAAGCACTGGCTGGGTGGAGAGCAGAGCTTTTAGCTCGGCGAACGCTGCATCAGCTTCTGGAGTCCACTCGAACTTGTCTGTCTTCTTCATCAGTCGGTAAAGAGGCAATGCCTTTTCACCGAGTTGTGAGATGAATCGACTTAATGCGGCCAAGCATCCAGTAAGCTTCTGGACATCGTGCACTCGCACAGGGCGTTTCATTCGGAGAATAGTGCCAATCTTCTCTGGGTTAGCGTCGATTCCCCGTTCGGAAACGAGAAAACCGAGTAACTTGCCACCAGGAACTCCAAATGTGCACTTTGATGGATTGAGCTTGATATCATATCTTCTGAGGTTGGCAAATGTTTCGGCGAGATCAGCGAGCAGGTCGGAACCTTTTCTTGACTTGACAACAATATCATCCATATATGCTTCCACATTCCGACTGATTTGTGTGAGTAGACACTTCTGAATCATTCGCATAAATGTGGCTCCGGCATTCTTGAGGCCGAATGGCATGGTGATATAGCAGAAGCACCCGAATGGAGTGATGAAAGCTGTTTTTACCTCGTCGGGTCCGTACAGACGGATCTGGTGGTACCCGGAGTAGGCATCTAGAAAAGACAGCCTCTCGCATCCCGCGGTCGAGTCAACAATTTGATCTATGCGAGGGAGAGGAAAATGATCTTTCGGGCAGGCCCGGTTGATGTGCTTGAAATCAATGCACATTCGGAGCGACTTGTCCTTCTTAGGAACCATGACGACATTAGCGAGCCACTCGGAGTGGTATATCTCTCGGATAAATCCTGCCGCCAACAGTCGAGCCACTTCCTCACCAATGGCTTTTCTCTTCTGGACGGCGGACCGCCGAAGATGCTCTTTGACTGGTTTTGCAGACGAGTCGACTCTTAGGCGATGCTCAGCCAGTCCCCTGGGAACACCTGGCATGTCAGCGGGCTTCCATGCAAAAATGTCCCAGTTCTCACGGAGGAACTGGATGAGCGCTTCTTCCTATTTTGGGTCGAGTGATGTGGAGATGCGGGTCGGAGCTGCATCGGGGTCGGTCAGGTGAATGTGAACAGGCTTCATCTCACCGGACGACTGGAATGCAGACTCTGTGGCGGGTTTCTTTGATCGCAGCAAGTCACTCGGATTTGCATTTTGCTTGTATTCTTCGAATTCGACCGCTGTCACCTGGGAATCGGCAATCTTTGAGCCCTTCTGAAAGCACTCTTCTGCCTTTTTCCGATCACCGGTGATAGTGATCACTCCTTTGGGGCCGGGCATCTTCAATTTGAGGTACACGTAACATGGTCGAGCCATGAACCGTGCGTAAGCTGGTCTCCCCAAAATGGCATGATATGCACTCTGAAAATCCACGACCTCAAACGTCAACTTTTCTTTGCGAAAATGTTTCGAATCACCAAACACCACGTCCAAAGCTATTTGGCCGAGTGACTCGGCTTTCTTCCCTGGTATAACTCCATGAAAGCTCATGTTACTAGTGCTCAGTCGGGACATCGGAATGCCCATTCCTTTCAGTGTGTCTGCATACAACAAATTCAGCCCGCTTCCACCGTCCATCAGCACTTTTGTCAGTCGAGTGCCTTCGACAACTGGATCGACCACCAAAGCTTGCCTCCCAGGGGTGGCAATATGAGTCGGATGATCAGATTGGTCGAATGTGATGGGTATTTGGGACCATTTCAGATAATTTGCTTTTGCTGGGGCAACCATGTTCACCTCTCGGTTAATGACTTTCAGTCGACTCCTGCTTTCCACATCTGCAAAGATCATCAGAGTGGAGTTGATATGCGGATATCCTTCCTCACTGTCCTCCTTGTCTTCGGCCTTGTCCGACTCCTTCTCCTTGTCCTTAGACTGTTTTCCCTGAAACTGCTGGATCAGGAGTCGACATTGGCGAGTGGTGTGCTTCGGGTAGATGATATTCCCCTCTTCGTCTTTCTTCGTGTGGATGTGACATGGCATATCCATTACGTCGTTCCCTTCTTTATCCTTTACCTTCTTGGGGTTCCAGGATCCTTTTGGTTTCCCCTTAAACTTTCCTTGAGTCACGGCCAGAGCCTCTCCAGGAGCTGCCGGTTCAGCCTTCCGCTTCTGTTTCCGACTGGTGTTTCCTTTTTCCGACTGACTCGGCTTGTGTTTGCCGCTTCGGAGTCGGTCTTCTTCTTCGCCGTTGGCGTACTTGGTAGCAATCTCCATCATCCGACTCAAGGTCATGTCACCGGTTCAACCAAACTTCAAACTCAGTTCTCTGTTCTTGACGCCATCTTTGAAGGCGCAGACTGCCTGATGATCGGACACATTCTCCACAGTGTGGTGCAAAGTAATCCACCTCTGAATATATTCTCTGAGAGTCTCATTAGCCTTCTGCACGCAGACTTGCAACTCTGTCAATCCAGCTGGTCGCTTGCAAGTTCCTTCAAACGTTCTGATGAACACTCGGGATAGATCTTCCCAAGTGTAAATGCTGCTAGGAGGTAATTGAGTCAACCATGCCCTGGCAGAACCTTCCAGCATGAGGGGCAAATGCTTCATGGCCACCTCGTCGTTCCCACCACCAATCTGAATAGCCACTCGGTAATCTTCAAGCCAAGTTTCAGGCTTAGACTCACCAGTGAACTTGCTGACTCCTGTTGCCAACCTGAAACTGTGAGGAATAACTGCAGCTCTGATAGCTCTGCTGAAACATTCAGGACCAGAAACATGCACTCGACTGCTTGTAGGTGCATCTCTGTCGAGTCCACCTCGATGGGCTCTGTTCCGGTCGACCATACCTTGCACGATAATGGATCGCGCGTCGAAGCTTGGTTCTCTGGGGTCGACTGGAACCCTTCGCCCTGTACTGTAATGACGCCTGTCATCTTGCTGTCGAGGAGCGTAAGACCCACCCCTCGGAGGGGAATTGGGCACTCGACGCCTATCATCTCGGTCGAGTCGGTCGCCATATTGATCTCGCCGATTCTCGCGCCCTTCACGCCGCGGAGGCGATCTGGGGCTGTGAGCCGACTGAACCATATTCGCAGTGACGGATCGACTATGAATTCTGTTGCGCGACTGAGACACGGCTGAATTCTGATCTCCTGCTGCCCGGAGCAGATCCCAGATCTGCAGCAAACCTCTGCCAGCTTCCGACTGCGAAGGTTGGATGGACTCTGCTATACGGGCCGCAGCTGCTAAATTCTGGATTGGGGTCCGATATACCTGAGTCGGCGGGAAGAGTTGACGTCGACTGGTGTCGGGAACTCGTTGCCGCGCGCGCTCGTCGAGTGCTCGCTGAAGATTCTCCAGTCGAGTGCGCTCGGCCAAATTGGCCAGGCGTGCCTCCTCCAAGGCACGAGCCTCGGGGGTTTCTCCTGCGATGGGAGTACGCAGAGCATCCACGTTCCTGTGGCGAAGTTCCTCTCTTTGCAGAGAGTCGAGTGGCTCGGGCTGGTATTCTTCGTGGCCTCGTGCGGGGTCGCCTTCGTCACCTGCTCCACCATCATGGGCGAAGCCAGGGGGACTGCGGGGCCCGTCGACCATCAAGATTTCCGCCGCTGGATCACTGCTACCGCACTCGGATGCAGTCTCTACGGAGCCAGTCGACAGATCGAACAAGCCGTAGAGAGATTCGTCGGGCTCGATTGCCGCAACTTGGGTAGTGGCCGATTGGTGAGCCACCGCGTGCCTCACCCATTGCTGAAGCCTCGACCGGCCCGAGCGCTTGCGCTGGCGGGAGACCGGGAGGGTGGACGATGGAGGAGTCATCCGATACGGGGTCGACGGTTGCCACAGCAGAACGCCGCGGACACATGCGCGAAAATGCGTCGCACCGCGGACGGGGAGCGCATCAACGTCGAGTGGAGCCTCCTGGAGCCAGGCGGAGTCGTCGGCGATGAAGGTGAGAGTGCCGAGACAGATCTCTCGACCTTCGACCAAAACTCCAGCAGACACCATGATGAAAGTACTCGGAAGAATCGCAACTTCTCCACAAAATCGCTAAAACACCTGCCCCACGGTGGGCGCCAACTGTCGTGGTTCTAAGCCTGACAGTAGAGTGGGGGTAGGTATGGAGAGGCAAGGTCCTAGCTATGGAGAGGTTGTAAACACAAGGGGATGTACGAGTTCAGGCCCTTCTTGGAAGAAGTAATAGCCCTACGTCTCGGAGACCGGAGGCGGTCGAGTGGATTATGAGTATGTGAGTTACAAGATGCCGAACCCCTCTACCTGTGGAGGGGGGTGGCTTATATAGAGTGCGCCAGGACCCCAGCCAGCCCACGTAGGAGAGGGTTTAAGGTGAGTTAAGTCTGGGGTGTTACTGGTAACGCCCCACATAAAGTGTCTTTACTACCATAAAGCCTACTTAATTACAGGCCGTTGTAGTGCAGAGTGCCTCTTGACCTCCTGGTGGTCGAGTGAGTCTTCATGGTCGAGTCCTTCAAGTCAGTCGAGTGAGTCTCTCGTTGGTCGACTGGAAGGTGACCTCTTCTAAGGGTGTCCTTGGGCAAGGCACTTAGACTAGGTCCATGACCCTACCCTAGGTACATGACCCCATCAGCCGGGGCTCTTCCCGGCACGAGACCTTCCGGTACAGATTTCTTTCCCCGCTTTGAGGCCTTGGCCCCGGGTCTTCGGAAGCGATCCTCTTCTCTCCCTGGAAGGAGGGACTCTCGATTCCTCCCTTACTGAAAGCCTCCATGGCTGAGGAGGTAGATCCCTTGTGTCCTCCTTCACCCTCCTCCGAAGGTGCAACCTCTAACATCTTGATTAACACGGGATCCTGCATGGTCTCAGGGAGGGGGGCCGGGCATCGTATCAGTTTTGCTTGCGCTATCCACTCATGTCCAAGGGATAGCTGGTTAAAAGGCAAACCCGCATTAAATGAATGGATGATGTGTCCGGACACAAGGCTACTTACTTGAGTATCCGGGCGATTGCAGCTTAGGCCAGCATCCTCGGTCAATTCCGGATGCATCTCTTGTGATCCGAAGAACAGTTTGTACATCTCCGCGGGTGTCAAACCCATGAAGTGTTGAAGAGCTCGTGGCCCCTCCGGATTAAATTCCCACAAGCGGAGGGGGCGACGTTTGCAGGGCAGCAGGCGCCAGATCAACTTAACCTGTACCACTACGGCCAGATTGATTTCCCTTTCTTGGAGGCCTCAAATCCGGTCCTGCAACAGGGGAACATCCTTGGACGGCCCCCAGTCACGCCCCTTGTTGACCCATGATGTCAGCCGCTGTGGAGGGCCTGAGCGGAAGATGGGCGGCAGCCTCTGCCTGCTGCCCCTGGGAGCGGTGACATAGAACCACTCCTATTGCCACAAGCCGAGCTCCTCCTGAAAAGAGCCGTCGGGCCATGGAGCATCGGCCCTCTTGCTTATAACCGCCCCTCCGCACTCTGCCTGACGCCCCTCAATCACCTTAGGCTCCACATTGAAGGTTTTGAGCCACAAGCCGAAGTGGGGGCTAGTGCGGAGGAAGGCTTCGCAGACGACGATGAATGATGAGACGTGGAGGATAGACTCTGGAGCCAAGTCATGAAATTCCAGCCCATAGTAAAACATGAGCCCCCTCACGAAGGGATCCGTCGGGAAGCCTAAACCCCGACGGAGGTGAGACACGAACACGACGCTCTCGCCACGCTCGGGAGTAGGAATGACTTGCCCTCGGGCAGGCAGGCTATGCGAAATCTCGTAGGTTAAGTACCTGGCGTCTCTTAGCTTTAGCACGTCCTCTTCCGTGACGGAGGAGGGCATCCACCGGCCTCTTAGGTCGGGGCCGGACATTGTCGAAGATCGATGGTAGCCGAATATGGAGCCTTGGGTGTTGGAACTCGGGGCGAGGGGCGGATTCGATAGAGGATTGAAGGAAAAGAATGGGCCTTGGTCTCATTATAAAGAGGGAGAATACCAAGAGCCGTCCCCGTGACCGTTTGGAACCCGCCTTCGATGGAGGGGGCGTGGTAACGGGCGCGGTTGGGTTACCCATGTCCATATTGATGGGAATCCCGGAATAAGGGGAACACGATCTCTGCTTCGACAAGACGTGCCAAGGAAACCGCCTCGCTAAGTGCACTGAGGTGATATAATAAAAACAATTCAAGTAAAGGCTTGGTAATGGCGTGACGTCACGCCACAAAATACGTCAGTAGATTGAACTTGTGTAAAATTATTCTCTCTACGGTGGTACGTGGAATTTATTTTTGCAGAGCCAGACACTATCCTGATGTTCACAATCTTCTACAAATTATTCGGAGGAAGAACCCGCCTTGCAATGCCTAAGACAACATGAGCGTCGGACTCGTCGTCATTGAAGCCTGGTTCAGGGGCTAATGAGGGAGTTCCGTACTAGGGGGTGTCCGTATAGCTGAACTATCATCATCGGCCGGACTCTAAGACTATGAAGATACAAGATTGAAGACTTCGTCCCGTGTCTGGATGGGACTTTCCTTGGCGTGGAAGGCAAGCTTGGCGATACGGATATGTAGATTTCCTACCATTGTAACCGACTCTGTGTAACCCTAACCCTCTCCCGTGTCTATATAAACTGGATGGCTTTAGTCCATAGGATGAACAACAATCATACCATAGGCTAGCTTCTAGGGTTTAGCCTCCTTGATCTCGTGGTAGATCTACTCTTGTAACACACATCATCAATATTAATCAAGCAGGACGTAGGGTTTTACCTCCATCAAGAGGGCCCGAACCTGGGTAAAACATCGTGCCCCTTGTCTCCTGTTACCATCCGCCTAGATGCACAGTTCGGGACCACCTACCCGAGATCCACCGGTTTTGACACCGACACACGTCCTGTTGATCCATGGCATACTCTAGCTTCGTCAACGGCAGGGATGTCCACTCCGAAAAACATCTCCATAGGTAATTTCTGAACATCCCCGTGATTAAGAGCAAATATAGAGTGTGCAATGTTAGACATCTCACCATGTATTATTATGAACAAACAAATTGAAGAATACAAAACATACCATGATGTTTTTGATGACGTTGGTCTTAGTAAAGCGGTGCACAAAGGGCCTCCCCAAGAAGGCCACACTCGATGGTAGCATCACGATGACATTGAAGGTCTCATCTTTAGTAAGATTGTTCATTCTTTGAGAGAAAATTGCAGAAATTGAATAGACCATAATTTTAATCATCTTCTCTATCCTCATCATCTTGATCATCCTCATCATTTTGGCTATCGTCATCACAGTGGTTTTCCTCATCTTCCTGGTTGTCCTCATCATTCTCGTTGTCCCCATCATCCTGGTCATCTTGGCTGTCCTCATGATCCTAGTAATCCTCATCATCTTCGTCAACCTCATCATCTTGGCTGGAGAATACATAGTCCTTGATTTGTTGACCACTCCATTCAAGGAAAAGGCTATGTACTCTCCTCTGGTGAGGTTATTTTTTGAAATACATTTCTTTCATCCATTACTACCTATGATGGTTCTATCCCTTTGTTTATGCACTTCTACTTCGAATGTGCGCCCCTTATCATCCTAAAAGTGCATATTGTCACCGGATAAATTGTTGAAGTTAACCCTTACGTTGCATGGGATACACTATGAAACAATTAATAATTAACAATAAAGTCAGTAAAAGAATTACACAAATTGTTTGAATTGAATACTAATTGAATTTAAAGACCGTTACCACTAAAAATTTTTCCAATCCCTCCTTCAAGAAGAGCCCAAATTGTAATGCAGTTAGGAAAATTTCCATACATGGACTTCTGTGGATATGGCAGATCTAACACCCCATGACCCTATGAAACATTATAAAACACTTATCAGTTGCAAATAGTTTACATGAATACTAGCTTATAGAAGTAATATTGAGAAGAGGAAGCGGATAAAAAGGGTCAAAAACAATGGGAAAATCGACATGACATTTACTTAAAAAGTGAACATATTGAGTGCCAGAAATTTGGCAAAATGGAAGTTAATCAACGTTTGGCCAAAACATTGGCTCTCATTGTTTAATCCATGTAAATAACATGCTAAGACCATTCACTTAGCAAATTAAACTCGATTCAACTTGTTTCTCATAGCAAAATTAAACTCAGTTCCACTCATATGTAAGAAAATTAAACATGCTAAGCCCATCCACTTGAACAATGTGAGATATTACAATGCCACTCTAATAATTGAAAACCTAACAATTTTAATCCTAGATACCTAGTAATAAACACAAATACTTAGTGGCCGAGAGAGAGAGAGAGAGGAGTGGAAATGAAATTCGGCATGACCTTTGCTTAAAAAGTGAACATACCGAGTGCCATAAATTTGGCGAAACGGAAATGAATCAACGTTTTGCCAGAACATTGGCACTCATTATTGAATCCCTACAAATAAAATAGAATAGAACATGCACAAAATGGGAGACTAAAGTATGTAAAGACAATGTTCCTACAACATTACCACTTTCTATTGCAGTACAATAAAAATGAAACAACATTGCCACAGCCTAAATTAAACTAGGAAGTTCAAGTGGCAAACACTAACCCTATCTCAAGCCTAAATTAAACTAGGAAGTATCTAGAGGCAAACCCTAACCCTACCTAAAGCTAATCTATAAAGTATCTAGAGGCAACGGCAGACGAGAGGGTGTTAGTATACCGTGGGCGGCGGCTCCAGCGGCGAGCTCGACGGCAAACGCAAGTACTGAGGGACAGCGCCTCTAGTAGTTGAGGCAACAAACGGTGTGGAAGGCGGATCTGGCGGCGGTCGCAGCGGCGGACGACGTGGAAGGAGGCATCAGTAGATCGGAGGGACGACAGCGGGACTCGGGCACGTGCGAAGGGGGATAGGAGAGGAACTGACGAGACATTAAAATGAATGTAAGGTCGGGTCAGGCGGGCATAATTGGGTATGTGTGTTGAGAGAGCAGTGGAGGGCGTAGGAAGGGGGCCACGACAACAAAGTATTATAGGAGTGGCGGGGTGTTTGAAGTAACAGCCACAATAATTGTTTCCAATTTTTGTTATAGAGAACTAAATTTTTGTACATGATTTTAAATTGAAACTTTTTCCATGATTAATGCACACTATTGGAACATCCATGTTCAATTGTGGCCACTTTTGAAGTTTACTTGGAATTTTCTAATAATTAACTTGTTTTTTCAGGCACTAAAGAGGTCAGAAACATTATTCGGTAGGAATAGCTAGAAAACGAGCTCGTAAAATGATAAATATGGAATTGAGTCTTCATTCGACCCCCTATAGTGCGTGGTAAAAATTTGAAAGCGTTACTACAAAAACTTGATGCATTTTGTGTACAAACTAAACACCCTCCAGAGCAGTATCTCATTTTGAAGGGAAAACCGCCGTCTTCCACACATAAATCCAATTTTTAAAACCATTTCAACTTCAAACTTTTCCATGATTAATACAAACCATTGGAAGCCCCATGCTTCAATTTTTCCACCTTTTGAGGTGTGCCATTTTCAACGCAATGATTGCTTTTTCGGCCACACTAAAAAGTCAAAAAGAAAACTTTGACTGAGCAGACTTGCTTTCAAATTTATGAAAATTGGCATGGTGTCTACATAGGACCCTTGTGGGGTGCAGTTAAAATTTCAGAGCGCTACGACAAAAACTTGATACACTTCATGTACAAACTGAACACTATCTTCTGAAGTGTAAGTGTTTCGAATGGAAACCGCCTCCCTCCTAATTGAACTCAAATTTTATACATCAATTCAACTACAAACTTTTTCCATGATCAACACACACCATTGGTAGCCCCGTGGTCAAATTTTAAACTATTTTAGTTTTGTTTGCTATGATTTCTCAAGAATTATCTTATTTAGCACATGTGTAGCGGGTGGCTGATATCACCTGCCACTGGGAGCATTTCCCAATTTTGGAAAAAATTGTGCGGCTTGCCACAATATAGTTGTGGCGAGGGTATTCCATGCCCGCCACTGATTTATGAAAAACCAATGTCGGGCACGAAGAGAGATCCTCTGTTGGAAATATGCCCTAGAGGCAATAATAAATTGGTTATTATCATATTTCCCTATTCATGATAATCGTTTATTATCCATGCTAGAATTGTATTGATCGAAAACTCAGATACATGTGTGGATACATAGACAACAATGTGTCCCTAGTGAGCGTCTACCGGACTAGCTCGTTGACCAAAGATGGCTATGGTTTCCTAGTCATGGACATCAATTGTCATTTGGTAACGGGATCACATCATTAGGAGAATAATGTGATGGACAAGACCCAAACTATGAACGTAGCATATGATCGTGTCAAGTTTATTGCTATTGTTTTCTGCATCTCAAGTATATGTTCCTATGACCATGAGATGATGCAACTCACTGACACCGGAGGAGTACCTTGTGTGTACCAAACGTCACAGCGTAGCTGGGTGACTATAAAGGTGCTCTATAGGTATCTCCAAGGGTGTCTGTTGAGTTGGCATGGATCAAGAATAGGATTTGTCACTCCATATGACGGAGAGGTATCTCAGGGCCCACTCGGTAATACAACATCATAACAAGCTTGCAAGAAATGTGACTAATGAGTTAGCCACGGGATATTTTATTACGGAACGAGTAGAGAGACTTACCCATAATGAGATTGAACTAGGTATGGAGATACTAACTATCAAATCTCGGGCAAGTAACATGTCGATAGATAAAGGGAACTACATACGGGATTAGCTGAATCCTTGACATCAAGGTTCGACCGATAAGATCTTCGTAGAATATGTGGGAACCAATATGGGCATCCAGGTCCCGCTATTGGTTATTGACCGTAGAGGTGTCTCGGTCATGTTTGCATAGTTCTCGAACCCGCAGGGTCTACACACTTAACGTTTGGTGACGATATAAGTATAGTTGAGTTATTATGGTGGTTACCTAAGGTTGTTCGGAGTCCCGGATGAGATCCCAGACATGTCGAGGAACTCCGGAATGGTCCGGAGGTGAAGATTGATATATTGGACGAAGCGTATTGGAGTCCCAAAGTGTTCCGGGGGTACCAGGTGATGACCAGCATGACCGAAAGGGGTTTCGGAGGGGGGGCGACAAGTGTTGGGGGCCTCATGGGCCAAGGGGAGGGAGCACACCAACTCACTAAGGGCCTATGCGCCCCCCAAGCCCCCTTCCCACGTTGCCAGAGGAGATAGGGTGCCTCCCTACGGCAGCCCACCCCTTTGCCTGGGGGGCCAAGTCTACTAAGGGGTGGGGGGCCAAAACCCATCTAGGGTTTCCCCTCATTGATCGCCGCCCCCTAGATTGGATCTAGGGGCGCCCCCTCCTCATCCATTCCCCATATATATAGAGAGGTGGAGAGAGGGCAGCCGCACCCACACAGATGTATTCGTGCCACGGCACTGGTCCTCCTCTCCCTCATAGTCATCTTCTTCTCCATAGTGCTTAGCGATGCTCTGCTGAGATTTCTCCACCACCACCACCACCATGCGGTCATGCTGTCGGAGGACTCGATCTACTACTTCACCATCGCTTGCCGGACCAAGGAGGTGAAGGCGTCATCAAGCCATACGTGTGTTGAATGCGGAGGTGTCGTCCGTTCGACACTTAGATCGGGAGTTCGCGGGATGGATCATGATTGGATCGCGAAGACGTTCGACTACATCAATCATGTTTCTTAATGCTTCCGCTTAGCGATCTACAAGGGTATGTAGATCCAATCTCTCCTCTCGTAGATGGTCATCTCCTAGATTGGATCTTGGTGAGCATAGGAAACTTGTTGCTTCCCATGCAACGTTCCTCAACAGTGGCATCATGAGCTAGGTCGATGCGTAGATGACATCACGAGTAGAATACAAAGGAGTTTGTGGGCGTTGATATTCAGATTGCTTCCTTCCTTGGTCTTTTCTTGATTCAGGGGTATTGTGGGACGAAGCGGCATGGACCAACCATACATGTCCATGTACATGAGATCGGTTCCATCGACAGACATGTGACTTTGTTGCATAAAGATGGCTGGCGGGTGTTGTCTCTCCCACCTTAGTTGAATCGGATTCGACAAAGTAGGTCCTTGTAGAAGGTTAAATAGAAACTTGCATATCACCGTTTTGGCTTTGCGTAGGTAAGAATCGTTCTTGCTAGATATGCATAGCAGCCACGTAAAACATGTGACAACAATTAGAGGACGTCTAACTTGTTTTTGCAGGGTATGTTGTGATATGATATGGCCAAGGACATGATGAAATATATTTGATGTATTAGGTGATCATGTATGTAATAGTTTATATCGACTTGCTTGTTGATGCATACGGCAACCGGCATGAGCCATAGGGTTGTCTTTAATTATTGTATGCCCTGCATGTCAATCATTAAGCTCTATGTAATGCTTTACTTTATCACTAAGCAGTAGCAATAGTAGTAGAAGCATGGTTGGCGTGTCAACCCCGATGGTAGCACGATGATGGAGATCATGGTGTCATGCCGATGACGATGGAGATCATGTCAGCGCTTTGGAGATGGAGATCGAAAGCACAAGTTGATGGCCATATCATGTCACTTATTATTTGCATGTGATGTTAATACTTTTACGCATCTTATTTTGCTTAGGACAACGGTAGCATTATAAGGTGATCCCTCACTAAAATTTCAAGATAAAATTATGTTCTCCCCAAGTGTGCACCGTTGTGAAAGTTCGTCGTTTCGAAGCACCATTTGATGATCGGGTGTGATAGACTCTATGTTCACATACAACGGGTGCAAGCCAGTTTTGCACATGCGGAACACTTGGGTTAAACTTTACGAGCCTAGCATGTACAGACATGGCCTTGGAACACAAGAGACCGAAAGGTCGAACATGAGTCATATAGTAGATATGATCAACATGGAGATGTTCACCATTGAAACCACCTCATCTCACGTGATGATCGGACTTGGGTTGGTGAATTTGGATCATGTTACACTCGGACAACTGGAGGGATGTTGATTTGAGTGGGATTTCTTAAGTAATATGATTAATTGAACTCATTACATGAACAATAGTCTAAGTTGTCTTTGCAAATTATGTTGTAGATTAATGGGCCAATAGCTCCTGTGCGACGTTTTTCATGTGAATTGGAAGGAGTGCGATGTAGTTCGGATGAATGGCTGTGGTGCAACACATTTTAGCGTGTAAATAGCCCAGGGCCACATGGGGTGTTAAATGGGTTAAATTGGTCATCAACCCAGCCCGTTTATGTTAGGACATGTGGGTCCAACTTAATTGGTCCTCAAAACAGCTGATCGTGCCCTGCCACCGCCGTCCACCCCCACTACCACTCTGCCCCCCCCACCCCACTTCTTCTCCGCCAGCGGCGGATCATGCATTCTCGGCGGCGGCGGCGGAGCCCTCGTTCTCACCGGGCGCCCATTCCCTTTGTCCTCAGAAAATGGTGAGTGAATTCAAACCCTAGTCCCGTTCCTCTCTAGGGCCCATAGATCTTAGCTCATTTCCCCTGTTTTTGCTTGTTGAATCGATAGGTTGTGAGGGGAGCCTGTGGTCATACTGAGATGGAGCCACAAGATTCAACTTCGAATAGGTAATGCGCCTCTCTCTGATCCAATTTTGAATGCAATTAGGGCCTCGTCTGCTCTTTCTCACAGGCTCACCATTGTCCGCCATTGATTCCCATGTGTACTGAACTTACAGTAATAGCCAAAGAGGGACAAGTGACTGGAACTGAAACTGCAGCTACTATTGATTGGAATGTAGTTGAATTAGATGAGCCTACTGATTTGGTCATTGCACCAATGCCTGACATTGAGATGGCCAAACTTTTTGGCATTCTAGTCGATGACAGAGATAAGGAGGAGAGCGGCGAATCTTGTTTGCCTGCTAATGCTGATGAAGATGTAGATGGACAGTTGATGGAACAAGCTACAGATGAAGTAGATGATGCACATGATGATCAGCTGGTGCATGCGTATGACAAAGAAAACCCTGTCATTGAAGTGGGGAAGTTGTGGCCAAACATGGATGAATTTAGATTGTGTTTCAAGACTTATGCAGTGAAACATGAGTTTGATGCCAAGACTGTTTGGACTGATAGAAAGAAGTTTTATGCGAAGTGCAGAGGATTTGATGGTAGTGTCAAGCCTTGCAAGTGGTACATATCTGCTAAACTGCAACCTGATGGAAGTACTGTCAGGGTTAACCAAATACCAATCAACATACTTCTATTGCAAGTTCATAGAGAGTATCAACCATGACATCACAACTTTGGGTTGCAGAAAAGATCACCCCAATTTTAGCCAAAACACCAAACACTACTGCCAAGAAACTCAAAATAGACTTGGAAAAGATGTACCCGATTAAACTGAAATATACCATAGTGTGGAAGGCAAAACTAAGGGCAATGAAAAATTTATATGGTGATTGGGCAAATACATTTAGGTTGCTTTACAACTTCAAAGCAGAGGTGGAAAAGAGGTCACCTGGCAGTGTTGTGGAGACAGATACTGAGGTATCAGCCGAAGGTGAAGTCAAGTTGTCCAAGTTTTTTATGGCTTTGAAGCCTTGCATCGATGGCTTCAGAGCAGGGTGCCGTCCATATTTGAGCATAGACTCATCATTTTTGACAGGCAAGTGGACTGGTCAGTTGGCAGCATGCAATGCTCTAGATGGACACAACTGGATGTTTCCTATTGCTGTTGGCTTGTTTCAGTCAGAAACAGAGGCTTCATGGACATGGTTCATGATCCAGTTGAAAAGATGCCTAGGGCCAGTGTCACCTTTGGCTATACACACAGATGCATGTAAGAGGCTGGAAAATTCAGTGAAAAATGTTTTCCCATATGCTGAGCAGAGGGAGTGCTTCGGTCATTTGTGGATGAATTTTATCAAAAAAATTAGAGGAGAAGAATTTGGGCGCATGTGGCCAGCAGCAAGATCTTACACTAGACAGACACACAAATATCATCTTGATAAGATGGCAGCACGCAATGAGTTTGGTCCATGGCTGAACACCTACTATTCTTTGTTATGGTACAGGTCAGGATTCAACACTGTCATCAAGTGTGACCACATCAACAACAATTTGGCAGAGAGTTTCAACAACAAGGTGAAGGAGTTGAAAGATTTGCATGTGCATGACATGGTTGACCAAATCAGGATCATGCTCATGCGGTTGTGGGAATTGAGAAGAAGGATAGGTGATTGTCCGCAAGGTGATAAGCTTCCAGTAGTGGTACAACATGTCGTCAACAGGAGCAGAAGCCTTTCACATTTGTTTGTTGAAAAATCTTCACCTTGGGGTGCCGAAGTTAGAGATAACAAAACTGGAAGGAGACATGTTGTTAACACTGAATTGCATGATTGCACTTGCCTCGAGTGGCAACACACTGGTAAACCATGTGAGCATGCCATTCTTTTCTTAGCAACCCAGCCGAAGATAAACATGCACCCATATTTGCATGAATATTATTCGTGGCAAAATTCAAAGCTGCATATGCTATTCCAATTCCAGCACTTACAGATCAGTCTCAGTGGCCTGAAGTGGAGATTGAATTGTCCATGTGTCCTCCCTTGACGAAAAGGAAGGCTGGCAGGCCTAAACAGAGTAGATTCAAGCCATGGTTTGAGAAAGGTGGGAGTAGTAAGAAGGGAAAGAAAGATGGAAAGCCAAAAAGGGAACAAAAAGGTAACAAAAACAGATGCAAGTTGTGCCAGGAACTTGGGCATAGAGTGGGATCTGTCAAATGTCGTTACACTCCTGAAAAGCCAAATTGTGTTCTTGTTTATTTGTCTGTGTTTTGATTTGATGCTTTTTTCCAATTACTATATCTATAACATTTTCCCAATGGCCAGGAGGAAGCGCGCAAGTCAACCCCTTGTTGTTGAACAGTGTTGGCCAACAAAAAAAGCAAGAGTCAATGGCTGTAGAAAGAAGAGAAGTGTGCCTGAGCCTGAGCGTGTGGATGTGCAGACTAAAGGAAATCCTGCTGCAGTCAACATTCAGACAGAAGAAACTGATGTCGAGGTGCACCACACCGAAGAAACTGAAATTGCAGTCAACATTCAGACTGAAGAAACTGCTCTCGAGGTTGAAACTGAACCTGAGCGTGTCGAGGTTCAGACTGAAGAAACCCATGTTGAGGTACACAACAAAGAAACTAAAACTGCTGCCAACATTCAGACTGAAGACACTAATCTCGAGGGTGTTGGCGAGGTGTTGACAAGACCGGTGAAGAAAACCAAGATGATCAGTGAACTTGTGTGTGTAGTAGAACCAAAAACAAGAAGTGCTAAGGCGAAGAAGGGCACACGACGTGGTAGGAAGTGGTAGAACAGAGAACTATTTGAGAATTTGTGTCATGTAATAATATTTTTAACTTGGTGCATACTGGTAGTCACTATGTATCCCCGTATTTCTATTCGAACTTGTTTGTTGGTCATTGTTTAAAATTCAAATTTGGATTCAAATTTGGGCTCAAATTTGAATTAGGGATGGGGTATTGATGTTTTAATGCTATCTAAAGTACCTCAACTGAAATATGTTTGCTTGTTGATCAATCCGAGCCCTTTTGGTAAGTTCAACTCATAATCATGAAAAGTGTGTTTCAAATGACCTCCAAAGGTAGGGTAAACGGCCTCATATTTAAGCAAGTTTTTTTGGCACCTTGTCTAAACCAGCCAAATATTTTTTCTACACATCTATTCTACCTATATAGTGTAAATCTAAAGTCTCGCTATTTATTGAATTAATTTTCTATTATTTTATTTTCTTTTTCAAAAAACAAGGTTTAATAGAAAATTATATATAAAACAAGTTTAAAACATGAAAATGAGAAAGTAAGTTAAGATCTTTCTTAGTCAATCCAAAATGAAGTTTTGGTGAGGTTTTTACACTTTTCATTTTCAAAACCCCACCTACTCTCGGGTGCCCACTACTCTCTCCCTTGAACTCCATACTACATTGTTCGAGGAATGACAATTTAGTGAAGGATTTTTCGTAAAAATGTATGTAAACCATATTTATATATTTTTCTCATTACTATACGACATAATAAGACTATGTGCACAAGTTTTATATTTTTTTGATTTTTTTCGAATTAGTTATGCTCAACCCTAATCACTCAAAACCCCTCAGAACCTCTCAAAACCCCGCACACTCCCAGGTCGTCGATCTTGTGCATGGACGGTTGAGATCAGGCACTAGGGTTAGCTACAGTGTCCTTCGTTCCGCATGAGACGCGCTGATTGGTTGAATCAGTGGGGTTTGGATCAGCCTCTCTCGTTGGGG
The DNA here is from genome assembly GCF_002162155.2 of Triticum dicoccoides. NCBI lineage: Eukaryota > Viridiplantae > Streptophyta > Magnoliopsida > Poales > Poaceae > Triticum > Triticum dicoccoides. The sequence continues at coordinate 506,702,391 of NC_041385.1, read as the reverse complement.
CATCAGGACCATTCATTTGTATCCAACGGCATGAGTTGATGCGGTGCATGGACCAAGCCTATGCAGCGCCCTTTCCATCATTATGCGTGCCTACCCACAGCGTCGGCGCCCGTTGCAGCATGCATGCCCACCCGCAGAACTGCGCCCTTGTGTTGCATGCATGCCCTCGACGTAGCCCTGCTCCGTCACTCTCGACGCAGTAAGCTGTCGCATGTCTACCATTAGCACCGATGCAGCGTCGCATCAAAGCATGCACCCGGCCACAATGCAGTAGGAAGACCCCGATGCAGAGACAACCAAAAAGCCAATGGTGCATGGCATGCGGTGCATGGCGTGCTCCTCTTTAAACAACACAATACTGGCATGATGGGTATCGATGCAGTTCAAAGGGGCCGCTCAAAGGACTTTCAAACGGCGTGCTGCTCATTACAAGATGGGCAAATTAAGGCATCCATTATTGTCACGTCTCCCACCGAACGTTGCCCTCTAGCCAGGCCCTAGCAAGCAGGTTGCATTGTCATGCATGCATGCACGGGTGGCACACGTAGAGAAAACGGGGCAGGCGTGTCCCCTTGACCCGCGACGGGTGGCAATTGATGCACGGGAAGCGTGATAGAAGAACGGGCAAGCGTGACCCCTTGACCCGTGACCTGTGGCACAGAAGCGTCGCAGCCTGGTTTCCCACGCTCGTGTACACACTGCGATGGGGCGCCACTAAATGCCGCCCGCCCATTAATTCTACCCGGTGAAACCACTCGAAGAAATCAAAAACCACGTCGCACTTGGGCTATTTAAGCTGGGCACTATCATCTTCCTCTCCCTCCTCATCCATACCCCATCCTCTGCCTCCTCTGCCCTCCTTCTTCCTTCTTCTCCACAAATCAAACCCGATCAAGCCACCATGCAGTACAACGCCCCCACCTACCGCTCCCCCCCAACCGTGCCAGAAAGGTTCTACCCGGCCGGAGTCTATGTAGAGAGAACCCTTAGGGTGTGGGCGATCTCAAGGTGGAGGAGCGCAAGGGAGTTAACGGAGTTCTTCCTTGCGGCCGGCTCCCGCCACCTGCCCCCGGCTCTCCAAGGATGTACCATGTTGAGGAGGTCAACCACAATGGCGTTGTGGTTGGGCTCCTCGCTACGTTCACTAACCCCTTCGATGCTTTCCACCTCCTTGGTCGAGTGTACTGGGTTGGTTGTGAGTTCATAGCTTTCACCACCCATAACATCTTCACCGACTTCAACAGCGTCTTCCCCAACAACAGCGTTATGCACACGCTCCCATACCCCATCAACAATGGGGAGGAGTGAAGGGCGCCCAGAGGAGTGAGGTGGCGTTCACCCAGAGGAGGAGGAGAAGAAGAACCCAAAAAAGAACCCGCGTTTGGTGGCCCCTGATCTATCTAGCTTGTTATATATCTATCGTATTAGTATTTTAAGTTGTAAACGTTATGCTACTATTATTAAGTTGTATTATTTTAAGCTGTAATGCTATCGTGGAACTATGGGTTGCAATCGTTATGCTTCTATATAATCATTATGCTACTATATATATTGTGTGTTTCGTGCTATTATTTGTAGATTGCTATGGGTTGTTCTTGCTATTATTTGTGTATTGCTATGGGTTGCTACGGGCCCGGGTTGCTACACCCCAATCACCACACACACCATCTTCAAAATATTGGCCAGATAATGGGTCATGACCCAAACCATGGACATGCAACTAGGAGCCCCATGAAAACCCACTATGGACATACAACTAGGAAATGCAAACTAATTGACTTCATGCAAGCATGCAACTCATTTAGTTCATGTAACCGTAGACATGCATAAAAACAAGTAACATTTAGTTTTAGTGCATCAAAAAATGATCCATCACAAAATTTAGTGCAGGAAGAAGGCCAAAGTAAAAACAAGTAACATTTTATTTCCGGAGTTAGAGGTGGGCTGGTCTCTATTTGGGCATGGTTCTTTTCTCACGGTCCAACATCTATTCGGCAGCCCAGTTTTGTTTTTTACTAGAAACTGAATTTGGGTGTATACTCTGTTAACTGAAGAACAAAAACAGAGGAAACACAGCATGAACACTGAATAATTTGTGTTCCAAATTGCTGCTTCAATTCAGATACATGAACTTGGCATGGCGCACAGATCACATCCTCTACCCTGATAGGCCTAAATTCCCACTCTAATGACTGATGAACAACAAATAAAACAAAAACAGAGCAATGATACAACAATAGAACCCCCCTGCCATGATATTTGCCTGCTTCTGCAAATCGATCATCTGCATTAGATGTTTCTTGATCTTCTTCAGTTCCTCAGTCAGTTCGGACTCCGCATGCATCGCCATCAGCATGATTCTGCCCGCCCCTCCGCCCGAGCTCCCCATATTCTCCACAGCAATCGGCGGCACCCCGTCTAAATTGAGCTCCCAGGTTGCGACCACGCTCGAATCAATGTAGCCCTCAAACTGAATCCTATCAACATATTCATCAATCCACTCGAAATGGTAACATTTCCTTAGGATCTGAAAACAACAACATGAACCCTAAATCCCAAATTTGAGGAGAAAAACAAAATATGGAGAAATCAGAGCAAAAGATAGCGAAAGAACGGGCTTAGAACTGAGATCTAACCTTGCCATCCCTTCCTGCCATTGGTTTGCTCAAGCATTTCACAAATTCCCGCCCAAGATTGCCATTGTCATCCTTCTTATTGACCAACCGTTTAAGAGGCTCTGGCCATGGGCAGTCAGGGCACCTTGTGAGCAGCACTGGACCGTATTGTCACCATTTTGAGTGTGTGGCGGAGGAGGTAGACATTTGTGCTAGGTCGCCGGAGAAGAGAAAGATTGGGGAAAGGGGATGAATGGGTGGCGGCGGGCGGACGGGCACGGGCGCTCGTCTCTTCTAGCTACGAGGAGGTGGGTCCTGCGAGTAGACAAGTGGTGGGTCCCGCACTTATGTGGATAAGTGGTGGGTCCAGCCCCCAACAGCTAACGAGGGCATCAGTTGAGTTTAACAGCCATGTCGTGCGTGGGCTATTTACCTGATCAAAATTGTCGCACCACAGCCATTCGCTCAAATAACGTCGCACTCTTGCCAATTCACTTCAAATGTGTCGCACAGGAGCTATAAGCCCATAGATTAATAGCTCGCGATGTAGCTCCCTGTTTTAATACATTCCTGGAGAAATACTAAGTTGAACGATATTGTAAGCAATTATGCGGACTAAGGTCATAGTCTGAGGATTGTCCTCACTGCTGCACAGAAGGCTTATGTCCTCGAGGCGCCGCTCAGTGTGCCAACCCCTCTAGCATCGTCTATGGATGTTGTGAACATCTGGCAGACACGTTCTAATGACTACTTGATAGTTTATTGCACCATGCTTTATGTCTTAGAATCGGGGCTCCAAAGGCGTTTTGAATGCCATGGAACATATGAGATGTTCCAAGAGTTGAAATTGGTATTTCAGGCTCATGCCCATGTTGACAGGTATCAGACCTCTGACAAGTTCTTTGCCTACAAGATGGAGGAGAATAGCTTAGCCAATGAACATGTGCTCAGAATGTTTGGGTGCTATAATCGCTTGAATCAAGTGGGAGTTAATCTTCCATATAAGATAGTGATTGACCGAGTTCTCCAGTCACTATCACCAAGCTACTAGAGCTTCTTGATGAACTATCACATGCAAGGGATGGAGATGATCTCGGAGCTGTTCGTGGTGTTTAAGGCCGCGAAGGTAGAAATCAATAAGGAGCATCAAGTGTTGATGGCTAACAAGATCACTGGTTTCAAGAAGGGCAAGGGCAAGAAGGGAAACTTCATGAATGGCAAGCCAGTTGCCGCTCCAGTGAAGAAACCCAAGGTTGAACCGAAACCTGAGACTAAGTGCTTCTCTTGTAAGGGGGATAGTCATTGGTAGCGAAACTACCCCAAATACTTGGTAGATAAGAAGGTTGGCAACTTCAACAAAAGTATATTTGATATACATGTTATTGATGTGTACCTTACTAGTACTCCTAGTAGCACCTGGGTATTAGATACCGGTTCAGTTGCTAATATTGGAACTCAAAACAAAAGTTGAGGAATAAAGGGTGACTAGCTAAGGGCGAGGTGATGATTTGTGTTGGAAGTGTTTCCAAGGTTGATGTGATCACCATCGCATGCTCCCTCTACCTTTGGGATTAGTGTTAAACCTAGATAAATGTTATTTGGTGTCTGCATTGAGCATGAACATGATGAGAACTTGTTTATTGTAATGCGGTTATTCATTTAAGTCGGAGAATAATGGTTATTCTGTTTACATGAATAATACCTTCTATGGTCATGCACCCAATGTGAATGGTTTATTGAATCTCGATCATAGTGATACACATGTTCATAATATTGATGCCAAAAGATGCGAAGTTAATAATGATAGTACCACATACTTGTGGCACTGCTGCTTAAGTCATATTGGTGTCAAGCACATGAAGAAACTCCATGCTGATGGAATTTTGGACTCACTTGATTTTGAATCACTTGACACATGTGAACCATGCCTCATTGGCAAGATGACTAAAACCTCGTTTTCCGGAACAATGGAACGGGCAAGTGACTTGTTGGAAATCATACATGCTGATGTGTGCAGTCCGATGACGCGTGCAGTGAATATCGTTATTTCCTCACCTTCACCGATGATTTGAGTAGATATGGGTATATTTACTTAATAAAGCATAAATCTGAAATGTTTGAAAAGTTCAAGCAATTTCAGAGTGAAGTTGAGAATCATCATAACAAGAAGAGTAAATTCCTATGATCTGATCGAAGGGGAGAATGTCTGAGTTATGAGTTTGGCAATCACTTAAGACAATGTGGAATTGTTTCACAGTTCACGTCACCTGGAACACCACAACATAATGGTGTGTTCGAACGTCGTAATCATACCTTATTAGATATGGTGCGTTCTATGATGTCTCTTGCCGATCTACCACTATCATTTTGGGGTTATGCATTAGAGACATCTATATTCACTTTAAATAGGGCACTATCTAAGTTGATGGAGACTACACCATATGAACTGTGGTTTGGCAAGAAACCTGAGTTGTCGTTTCTTAAGGTTTGGGGCTGTGATGCTTATGTCAAAAGGCTTTGACCGAAAAAGCTCGAACCCAAAGCGGACAACTGCGTCTTCATAGGATACCCAAAAGAGACGGTTGGGTATATCTTCTATCTCAGATCCGAGGGCAAAGTGTTTGTCGCTAAGAACGGTTCCTTTCTCGAGAAAGAGTTTCTCTCGAAAGAATTGAGTGGGAGGAAGATAGAACTTGATGAGGTTGTTGAACCTTTACTTCAACTAGAGACTAGAGCAACACAGAAAGATGTTTCTGTGGCACATACATCAGTTGAAGAGGAAGCTGATGATGATGATCATGAACCTTCGGATCAAGTTACTGGAAAATCTCGTAGGTCAACAAAGGTACGTACAGCTTATGAGTGGTATAGTTACCCTGTCATAGAGGTCATGTTGTTGGACAACGGTGAACCTACGAGCTATGGAGAAGCGATGGTGGGCCCGGATTCCAACAAATGGCTAGGAGCCATGAAATCCGAGATAGGATCCATGTATGAGACCAAAATATGGACTTTGGTTGACTTTCCCGATGGTCGGCAAGCCATTGAGAATAAATGGATCTTTAAGAAGAAGACAGACGTTGATGGTAATGTCACCATTTATTGAGCTCGACTTGCCGCAAAGAAGTTTCTAACAAGTTCAAGGAGTTGACTATGATGAGACTTTCTCACTCATAGAGATGCTAAAGTCTGTTGGAATTATGTTAGCAGTTGCTGCATTTTCAATTACGAAATCTGGCAGATGGATGTCAAAACAAAATTATCTTGACGGTTTCCGTGAGGAAAGGTTGTATGTGATACAACCAGAAGGTTTTATCGATCCTAAGGATGCTAAAATGTATGCAAGCTCCAGCGAACCTTCTATGGACAGGAGCAAGCATCTCAAAGTTGGAACATATGCTTTGATGAGGTGACCAAAGCTTTTGGGTTTATACAAAGTTTGCAAGAAACTTGTTGTTACAAGAAAGTGAGTGGGAGCACTACAACATTTCTGATAAGTATATGTAGATGGCATATTGTTGATCGGAAATGATGTAGAATTTCTGGAAAGCATAAAGGGTTGTTTGAAAGGAGTTTTTCAAAGGAAGACCTAGGTAAATCTACTTACATATTGGGCAACAAGATCTATAGAGATAGATCAAGACGCCTGATAAGACTTTCACAGAGCACATACCTTGACATGATTTTGAAGGAGTTCAAAATGGATCAGTCAAAGAAGGAGTTATTGCCTGAGTTGTAAGGTGTGAAGTTGAGTAAGACTCAAAGCTCGACCACGGCAGAAGAAAGGAAAAGGACGAAGGTCGTCCCCTATACCTCAACCATAGGCACGATATGATATGACATGTTGTGTATCGCACGTGATGTGTGCCTTGCCACATGTCTGGCAAGAGTGTACAAGAGTGATCCAGGAGTGGATCACTCGACATCGGTCAAAATTATCCTTAGAGGAATAAGGAAATTTTTCTCGGTTATGGAGGTGATAAAGAGTTCGGCGTAAAGGGTTACGTTGATGCAAGCTTTAACACCAATCCGGATGAGTCTCAGTAGAAAACCGGATATGTATAGTGGAGCAGCCATTTGGAATAGCTCCAAGTGGAGCGTGGTAAAAGCATCTATAATATGACATAGAGATTTGCGAAATACACGCGGATCTGAATGTTGCAGACCCATTGACTAAAACCTCTCTCACAAGCATAACATGATCAAACCCCTAAACTCATTGGGTGTTAATCACATGGTGATGTGAACTAGATTACTGACTCTAGTGCAAGTGGGAGACTGTTGGAAAGATGCCCTATAGGCAATAATAAATTGGTTATTATCATGTTTCCCTATTCATGATAATCGTTTATTATCCATGCTAGAATTGTATTGATCGGAAACATAGATGCATGTGCGGATACATATACAACAACGTGTCCCTAGTGAGCCTCTAACGGACTACCTCATTGACAAAAGATGGATATGGTTTCCTAGTCATGGACATGCATTCTCATTTGGTAATGGGATCACATCATTAGGAGAATGATGTGATGGACAAGACCCAAACTATGAACGTAGCAAATGATCGTGTCAAGTTTATTGCTATTGTTTTCTGCATGTCAAGTATATGTTCCTATGACCGTGAGATCATGCAACTCACTGACACGGGAGGAGTACCTTGTGTGTAGCAAACATCGCAACGTAACTATGTGACTATAAAGGTGCTCTACATGTACTCCGAGGGTGTCTGTTGAGTTGGCATGGATCAAGACAGGGATTTGTCACTCCATGTGACGGAGAGGTATCTCAAGGCCCACTCGGTAATACAACATCACAAGAAGCTTGCAAGCAATGTGACTAATGAGTTAGCCATGGGATCTTGTATTACGCAACGAGTAAAGAGACTTGTTGGGTAACGAGATTGAACTAGGTATGGAGATACCAACGATCGAATCTCGGGCAAGTAACATACCGATAGACAAAGGGAACTACATACGGGATTAGCTGAATCCTTGACATCGAGGTTCGACCGATAAGATCTTCGTAGAATATGTGGGAACCAATATGGGCATCCAGGTCCCGCTATTGGTTATACCGTGGAGGTGTCTCGGTCATGTCTCCATAGTTATCGAACCCGTAGGGTCTACACACTTAAGGTTTGGTTACGATATAAGTATAGTTGAGTCATTATGGTGGTTAGCGAAGGTTGTTCGGAGTTTCGGATGAGATCCCGAACATGACGAGGAACTCTAGAATGGTCTGAAGGTGATAATTGATATATTCGATGAAGGGTATTGGAGTCCGAAAATGTTCCGAGAGTACCGGGTGATGACCAGCATGATCGAAAGGGGTTTTGGGGGGCCCCGACAATTGTTTGGGGGCCTCATGGGCCAAGGGGAGGGAGCACACCAACCCACTAAGGGGCTATGCGCCCCCAAGCCCCCTTCCCACGTTGCCAGAGGAGGTAGGGCGCCTCCCTAGGGAAGCCCACCCCTTAGCCTTGGGGGCCAAGTCTCCTAAGGGGTGGGGGCCAAAACCCATCTAGGGTTTCCCCTTGTTGGCCGCCGCCCCAAGATTGGATCTAGGGGAGCCCGCTCCTCCTCCCTTCCTCTATATATAGAGAGGTGGAGAGAGGGCAGCCACACCCATATGGATCTATTCGTGCCACGGCGCTGCTCCTCCTCTCCCTCATAGCCATCTTCTTCTACGTAGTGCTTAGCGATGCTCTGTTGAGATTTCACCACCACCACCACCACATCAGCATGCTACCGAATGACTCGAGCTACTACTTCACCATCGCTCTCTTTATCGAGGAGCTAAAGGTGTCATCAAGTCATACGTGTGTTGAACGGGGAGGTGTCATCCGTTCGGCACTAGATCGGGAGTTCGCGGGACGGATCATGATTGGATCGCAAAGACGTTTGACTACATCAACTGTGTTTCTTAATGCTTCCGCTTAGCGATCTACGAGGGTATGTAGATCCAATCTCTCCTCTCGTAGATGGTCTTCTCCTAGATTGGATCTTGGTGAGCGTAGGAATTTTTTTGCTTCCCATGCAACGTTCCCCATCACCCTCCATTGTTGTTTCCATCCTGCGGGCTAATTTGGAAGAGCTTACGTGTGACGAGTATTAAAATAAGCTTGCAAGTGGAAAGGGCATAGCAGTTGTCGGTGTCAAAACCGGCGGATCTCGGGTAGGGGGTCCCAATCTGTGCGTCTTAGGCTGATGGTAACAGGAAGCAAAGGACACAATGTTTACCTAGGTTTGGGCACTCTCGATGGAGGTAAAACCCTACTTCCTGCTTGATTAATTGAAGATATGAGTAATACAAGAGTAGATCTACCACGAGATCATAGAGGCTAAACCCTAGGAGCTAGCCTATGATGATTATGATTGTAATTGTGATCGGCCTTCTAAGGACCAACCTCTCCGGTTTATATAGACACGGGAGAGGGCTAGGGTTTACATGGAGTCGGTTACAAGGAATAAAACACAATATCCGGATCGCCAAGCTTGTCTTCCACGCAAAGGAGAGTCCTATCCGGACACGGGACGGAGTCTTGAGTCTTGTATCTTCACCAATAGTCCGGACGATGTATATAGTCCGGCTGTCCCGATACCCCCTAATCCAGGACTCCCTCAGTATCCCCTGAACCAGGCTTCAATGACGATGAGTCCGGCGTGCAGTCTTGTCTTCGGCATTGCAAGGCGGGTTCCATCTCCGAGTACTACAAAGTAATTATTGAACACTTAGACCGTGTCCGGATCTGCGAGATGATCTTCACATACCATTGTAGGGAACATAGCATAAATCTAATCTTGTATCATGGCCTGGTCCAACACGAACCGGCGTTTCTCGCCCCACATTGACTCGCGTTGCGAGGCGGTTTTATTGGCACGTCCTGCCAACGCAGAGATCGTGTTCCTCTTATTACGGGATCTTTCATTAATATGGGCGTGCGTGACCCCACAACGACCGTTGGTATGACTCCGTTTGTTTTTAGATAAGCCTCAAGCGGTCACGCTGAGGACTCTTGATATTCACCCCCTTTATAAAGGGGCCGAGGCCTATGCCTCTTTTCCACCTCCCTCGCGTCTTCTCGCACCTCGATTTCTAACACCCGAGACCTAAGCTCAAACACCCCAGATCCTATAATATGTCCGGATCCAACCATCAAGGCTGGTGGGTGGCCTCCTTGATCCAAGAGGAGGACATTGCAAGGCTTAGGGAGGTCGGATACCTGACCACCGACATCCAGCACAGGCTTCCTTCTCCAGGGCGGGTCATCCCTACACCAGAGCCCAATGAAAGCGTCGTGTTTGTTCCTCACTTCCTCCGTGGCTTGGGCCTCACCCTTGACCCCTTTGTGAGGGGGCTCATGTTTTATTACGGGTTGGATTTTCACGATCTAGCTCTGGATGCTATCCTCCATATCTCGTTGTTCATCATTGTGTGTGAGGCCTTTCTCCATGTCACTCCACACTTCGGCTTATGGCTCAAGACCTTCAATGTGAAGCCAAAGATGGTCGAGGGGCGACATGCGAAGTGCAGAGGTGCCGTAATAAGCAGGAACACCGATGCCCCATGGCCAAAGGGTTCTTTCCCAAAAGTATCTGATGTATGGCAACGGAGGTGGTTTTATGTCACGGCTCCCAGAGGCACAAAGTGGGTGGCCGCCCCCGAGTTCCGCTCGGGCCCTCCGCCACAATTGACGTCATGGACCCACGTAGGGCGGAATTGGGGGCCCGCTAGTGATGTACCAATACTGCAGGGCCGTATCCGGGAGCTTCTTGAGAGGGACATTAACCTTGTCAGCATAATTCAAGTAATGCTAATCCGACGGATGTTGCCGTGCAAACGCCAGCCTCTATGGATGTGGTAGTTCAATCCAGAGGGTTCGCGGACTATTAAGAACTTCTTCGGCCTGAAGCTCGAAGGGATGTGTAAATTATTCTTCGGACCACAAGTAAAGCATCCGGACACCACCGAGGATGCGGGCCTAAGCTGCAATCGCCTAGATGCCCAAGTAAGTAACCTTAAAACCGAACACTTTGTTTTTATTTGTCATAGTCATTATTCTGAAAACCCTCCGTGGCCAGGAATGGCTCAGCAAGGCGGAGAGAATCAGGTGTCCAGCGCCACTCCCCGAAGGCTCGCCTGGTCCAACCGTTGCCAAGATGCTTGGACGGGTGCTCAGCAAAATACCCTCAGGGAAAGACGAAGGAAAGGATGGTGAAGCTGAACTTCACACACTGCGCATCCGGACTGGGGGAATTGCTTCCTCCCCAAGGAAGGATAATCGGGGAGGGAAATCCGAGGCTACCTCCCCGCGCAGGAAGAAAAGGGCCGCCTCCGAAGACTTGGAGACGGAGATGCCCAAACAAGGGAAGAAAGTGCCGCCGGGGAGCTCTGCCCCGACGGGCGTCCTCACCGCGTCATGCCCGCCAACGGGCCAGCCCTCAACCGAGCTGTAAGTTTGATCGTTAAATCGAAGGTACTGCGTTTCTCTGAGATCAATAACCAGGATTTGTCTTTTGCAGTCCGGCCAACAGCTCTTCTCGACAAAGTTCGTCTTCGGGGGATCTTCCTCCGGAGATGATAGAGAGCGAGACCCCACCAACCTCTCCGCCTCATGGAGCGGGCGACACTGATGTGTTGTCACGGAGGAGTCCGGACCTGCCGAAGCCGAAAGCTAATACGTCAGCCGCCCTGAGCCCGGAGCGTTTGGCTCCCACGGGGGGCGATGAGAAGGGTCCGGCACAGTTCGATGTCCGGCCGGACATACTGACAGGCCTTCTGGAGCGAGCTGCGCTCTCGGAGGAGCACCGCTCATTACTGAATGCGGTGCTCAAGAAGATTTCATCCGCCACAAGCGGTTTGAATGGAGCATTTACGAGCCTGCTCAGAGGCTTTGAGGTATGTAGTGAAAAATACACTTTTTTTTGTTGTGAGGCACGCACTATGTGTGCTCTATATGGATAGTAGCCCCTGAGACTCTGGGTGCCCACCCTAGGTGGAAAACGGGGGATCATATAGTAATGATTGCGTTGTACATATGCGCAGGTATCTAAGGGTCCGGCGGCCGACCAGACCGTTGAAGTTGCCGAGCTAAGGAGGCAGACCGGATCTATTGATGTCGATATCACGCTGGTGAACGAGCGGCTGGACGAGTCATAGGGTATGTGCTCTTCTTTCCTTATAATGTTGTATAGGAAAATATGAGAGGGGCATAATATTAATGCAACATGCTTGGACTGCAGATGGTGCTTCTGCCGTGGAAGCCCTGAGGGCGGAACTTGCCTAGGCCAAGTAACAAGCTCGGGTTAGCACTGCAGCTGCCCTAAAGGCGGCCGAAGAATTGAGAGCCGAACAGGCTGCTCATCGCCGAAGCGAGGAAAAGATAGCCGAAATGGCTGTGGAGTTGAAAAATGCCACCGACCGGTATGAACTCCTTAAAAAGGAACATGAGACTAGTTCGGCCGACCTGAACAAGGCACTTAATGCCACCATGGAGATGCGGACCGAGGTCAGGGGTGTGCGGAAGGAGCTTCAACAGGCCGGTAAAATCGCGGCTGGGGGCTCCTACTTACTGCGGACAAAGTTTTTGGATCCGAAGTATGCTCCCCTGGATGGACGATGGAGTCCGGCAGATGCGTATGCGGATTTGGCGAAGAGTACAACTGACGCCGCCAAGTTCTTCAAAGATCAAGGTGATAAAGAAGTGGAGAAGCTTTTCTGGTCGCAATTCAATGCTCCCACTCGCCCGCTGCCGTTAAGTGAGAAGATGGCTGCTATAGCGGAGCTTCATAGGCTGTCCGGGCTTGCAATGCGGTATGTGATAGACCATCTTTGGCCGAAGGGGCCTAAGCCGGATAGTTACTTTGGTTTGGTGCAACAATTCCTTGGGGTCGTGCCTCGGATCGACGTCATGAGAAGGTCGGCATGCATAGAGGGTGCACGAATGGCTCTTGCCCGTGTTAAAGCCTATTGGACAGATATGGAGGCCACCATTATAGCGACCCAGAATCCGACGGGAGGCCAATATTCGGCCGAGCACTACTTGGAGCAGGTAACAGAAGGTGCCCGCTTAATAGAGGCGCAATGCTCGAAGAGTATATTGTTCGAGTGAAAAACGAATCATTGTAAAAACAATGTTATTTTGATTATGAGGCTATATTTATACTTTTTTCCTGAAAGTATTATTGTGTCCCCTCTGCGGCCGTTTATATATATATATAAGTAACCCAAAAGTTAGCAGTCGTTGGCTTCAGCCCCCACGCATACAATGCGGGGGTGTTCGCAAAAAATATGCTTAATCACACTTGATCCAACGTCTTGGTCCCTTAAGGAGGTGATCGCACGTCGAACTATGCAACCGGACTATATAGCTGTAACACTTTCGCTTAGCCATGGGAGTCTAACGGTGGGGCTACTATGTAGCCCCTGGTACGTTCGCGTGCATCCGAATACGGGCGTGTGTGTACATGACCGGGAAGCGGTCCTTCGTTAATGCAGAGGGATCCTAAAGATTCCGATAAGTCTTCGAGTGGTTGAACAGTCTCTCGTTGTATCATGACAGTCAGTTTTCGTCTTTCTCTACTAAGGTGCTCATCCGGAATAACCAGGGCACAATCGCAGTAGTTCTCCTTTGGCCGCCTTAGCCAATAAGAACGGAACGTAAGGCGACAAACCCAGGAGCCGGGCAAACCAAACATTTGACCAAAGACATGATTCAGAGCTGATACATATAAGGCCAAACTCGTGACGCCGAACACTCCCGAAGGTATTCGGACTTTGTAACAGAAAATGGGCTGAAGAACGCCCTTTCATTGTAAACCCTGAATTTCTAGGTACATGCGTTAATCTGTCGTGGCGAAATGCCAATAACGGAAGTATCCTCTGTGGGTGTAGTACCCATGGGATGTGTGAACAACAAGAGGCAATATAAAAGGTTTACACATGGGCTTAATCTAAAGAGAAACATTTGAGCGGGGCCCTGCTGCACGTCTGTGCCTTTATCTCCGTTGTGCCGTATCCTGGAAGGGTATCGCGCGAACGTTGTCTGTAAAAAAAGAAAACTCATAGGAGAGTACAACGTAAGTATGCGATGGATAATAAAAGTGTAAGATGTTGGCCTGCCAATAAGGTTGAGCCAAGTGTGGGGCTGTATTAAATATTTATAGCCCCTGGTGTCCTCTATGGGATTACATATACGGTGCCCTGGTTTAGTTTTATCCAGGCCGCCTGACTCCTCTAACCGCGTCTGTGGTCTTAATGACCAATCATAATTTCTGATATTAGAAGCCGCTTATAGTCCGGCCGCTGGGGCCGTCGCGTGTTCTTCTGCGCATGAAGAGCGCTCTTCCATTAACGGTGATGATGCCACGTGGACCTGGCATCTTGAGTGTAAGGTATGCATAGTGCGGTAATGCGTTGAAGCAGACAAAGGCCGCTCTTCCAAGCAATGCGTGATAGCTGCTTTGGAAGGGCGCAATGGTGAAGAGTAGTTCCTCGCTTCTGGAGTTGCCTGGGGAGCCGAATGTTACCTCCAGCACGATGGAGCCCGTGCCATAGGCTTCAACGCCTGGTATCACCCCTTCAAAGGTGGTGTTGCTTTGGCTAATTCTGGATGGGTCTATCCCCATCCTGTGGACAGTGTCCTCATATATTAAATTGAGACTGCTGCCGCCGTCCATGAGGATGTGGGTGAGATGGTATCCGTCAATTATTGGGTCAAGCACCAAGGCCTCTGATCCTCCGCGCCGAATACTAGTTGGGCAGTCCATGTGATCGAAGGTGATCGGACAAGCCGTCCAGTAGTTAGGTGTGGGTACGATGGGCTCTATAGCGTACGCAGCGCTGAGCGTGCGTTCGTGCCTTCTCGTGGATGTGTGAGTCGCATGGATCATGTTTACTATTTTAACCTCTGGTGGGAATTTTTTCTGTCCCCCAGTGTTCGGCTGACGAGGTTCATCCTCGTCTTCACTTGGTGTTTCCCTTCCCTTGTGTTCAGCATTTAATTTGCCGGCCTGCTTGAAGACCCAGCACTCTCTGTGCGTGTGGTTCGCAGGTTTGTCGGAGGTGCCATGAATTTGGCATAGTCTATCCAGGACTCTGTTCAGACCAGACGGTCCCTCTTTACTGCCTTTAAGTGGCTTCTTTTGCTGATCGGGTCGAGAGCCCCTGAATCCGGCGTTTACCGTTGTGTTGTCCGGGCTCTCTTCCTTATTTTGGCATTTGTTTTTATTACGCCGTGGCTTCTCATTGCCATCCCTTATTTCGGATGTGCTGGGATCGCTAGTGCCTTTACGGGCCAGCCAGCTATCTTCACCCGCGCAAAAGCGGGTCATGAGGCTTGTTAAGGCTGCCATTGTCCTTGGCTTTTCTTGACCGAGGTGTCTAGCCAGCCACTCGTCGCGGATGTTGTGCTTGAATGCCGCTAAGGCTTCGGCGTCCGGACAATCGACAATTTGATTCTTCTTAGTGAGGAATCTGTTCCAAAGCTTGCGGGTGGACTCTCCGGGCTGTTGGATTATGTGACTTAGATCGTCCGCATCCAGAGGCCGGACATAAGTCCCTTGAAAATTGGCCCTGAAAGCGTCCTCAAGTTCTTCCCAACTCCCAATTGAATTTTCGGAGAGGCTTTTCAACCAGTGTCGAGCTGGTCCCTTCAACTTGAGGGGAAGGTATTTGATGGCGTGGAGGTCATCCCCACGAGCCATGTGAATATGCAGGATAAAATCCTCGATCCAGACCCCTGGGTCTGTCGTTTCGTCGTATGCCTCTATATTCACAGGTTTAAAACCCTGTGGAAATTCATGGTCCAGTACTTCTTCGGTGAAGCACAGGGGGTGAGCAGCCCCTCTGTATCTGGACGTGTTGTGGCATGCTGTCGGCTGTTGTTGTGTCCGGTGCTTATTCCGAACTGGTATTTGGTTGGTATGATCATTTTGGTGACCATATTCCCTCGCCGGGGTGTGTCCCTTAGAACCGTATATGGACCTGGCCGCGCCGGCTTTCTTATCCAGGTGCTCTCGTAGATCATGCGCGTCGTCGGTAGCCGCTCTGATGCGGTTATGAAGTGGTACGTCTGGCCTCCTAGTCGTGCTATTCTTTGGTGGAATGGCCTCGTCGTCGAATTCTGGCAGTAGCTTGCGTTTTGGATAGTTCTTTGTATGGTGATGTCACCGTATCTTTTTCAGTGTCTAGCACTTTATTCCATCTGCGATTGAGTGTTTCCTACACGGCTTTGAGCCGTTGCTTCTGCTTCTCTAGACTTCTCGTTGTGGCCATAAGCTTTCTGTGGAGGTTATCTCGTTCCACGCGTTCTTTCGGAATGATGAATGCATCATCGTTTGGACTGTGTTCTTGTCCTGGGGCGGTTTGATGAACTCGTTTCTCGCGATCATTGTGATCGGGCGTCTGCTTCGAACTCGGTTCGGCATGACCTGGCTCGTCCTGCTCCATCGCTGGGTCCATGTGGTCATTATTACCTTCGGAGTTTACTGGTATGTCGATCCTTCTTGCGCTCTTGTTGCTATTTTTACTGTTGCTGGACTTTGAGCAGCGTCTGCGCCGTCGTTTTGGCTTTTACCTGGGGGTTTTATCTTCCGGATTGCCGCCGTCGTCCTCCTTGGGCGTATCCACCATGTATATATCGTGTGACAAGGTAGTAGTCTAGCGCCCCAGAGATTCTGAATCTTCTCCTGCATCGTCGTCCATACCGTCAATGCCTTCGGAGTCGAAGTCAAGCACGTCAGTTAAATCATCAACCGTGGCAATGAAGTGGGTGGTGGGTGGGCAACGAATTCCTTCGTCGTCTGCTTCCCACTCGAGCCGGACATAGTTCGGCCAAGAGCCTCTTGACAAAGAGAGAGACTTTAATGAGTCCAGCATATCGCCAAAGGACGAGTGCTGGAAGATATCCGTAGTGGTAAACTCCATTACCGGAGCCCAGCCAGACTCGGCGGGCTCGGGAGCGCGCGGACCGGAACCTACAACCAGATACGAGTCCGGGGGTCCAGGGTCATAGGCCTTCTTAGAAGTGAGGCTGGTGTTCGGCTCTACCGCCGATGAGTGTGCGGCCTGCGGGGCGGGGTCCATCCCTCCGTCCTTAGGCAACGCAGCCTGCTCCGGATTTAGGTCCGGGGCTACTGTAGGGGTGATATCCCGAGCATTGTCCGACAGCAGGTCTAAGCCGTGCTCATCGTGACTGTCCGGTGCTCCTAGCACAGGCCCGAATCCATCAAAGATCAAGTCTCCGCGAATGTCGGGCGTGTAGTTCAAGTTTTCGAACCTGACCTGGTAGCCAGGGGCGTAGCTGTCGATCTGCTCCAGATGGCGAAGTGAATTGGCCCGCAGTGCGAAGCCTCCGAACACGAAGATCTGTCCAGGGAGAAAAGTTTCACCCTGGACCGTGTCGTTGACGATGATTGAAGGAGCCATCGAGCCTTGCAGCGAAGACACAGAGGAACTCTCAATGAAAGCACCAATGTCGGTGTCAAAACCGGCGGATCTCGGGTAGGGGGTCCCGATCTGTGCGTCTTAGGCTGATGGTAACAGGAAGCAAGGGACACAATGTTTACCCAGGTTCGGGCCCTCTCGATGGAGGTAAAACCCTACTTCCTGCTTGATTAATATTGAAGATATGAGTAATACAAGAGTATATCTACCACGAGATCGTAGAGGCTAAACCCTAGGAGCTAGCCTATGATGATTATGATTGTAATTGTGATCGGCCTTCTAAGGACCAACCTCTCCGGTTTATATAGACACCGGAGAGGGCTAGGGTTTACATGGAGTCGGTTACAAAGAATGAAACACAATATCCGAATCGCCAAGCTTGTCTTCCACGCAAAGGAGAGTCCCATCCGAACACGGGACGGAGTCTTGAGTCTTGTATCTTCACGCTTCAATAGTCCGGATGATGTATATAGTCCGGCTGTCCGGATACCCCCTAATCCAGGACTCCCTCAGCAGTGGCAGCTACATTTTTTCGCCCGCCATTAATACTTTTCCAGTAGTGCAAGCCTCGTAACTCTAGGCCTCGTCCTATTTTATAAGGCGAGATTAAGGGGGCAGTTTGAGGCATTTGGCATCATCATCATAGTCTTGATAGCATTATCCCCACATACATTCTACCCTCTCACATGAGGCGTCTTCTCCATCAATCAAATTGAAAACAAGAGTTGGGTATTACCTCCATGATGAGAGCCAAACATAGGTAAAATCACCGTGTGTGATGCCCTCTAGCTAGTACTTCCGGTCCTGCGCACCACCCTATTTGGACTACTGACGGTTTTCAGTACCGTCAATAGAAGAGTTTTTGGATGATCTATTCTCGTCTTTGAGCTCCGAGTCCGAAAGTGGGGTCATAGATGTGAAGACAATGAGATTGTGTTGAGGGTTTCTTAATGGATAGATGTAATTGGAATGAAGAGAAAACATGTGGAGCTATAGATGGGTCATCTGGCGATTAACTGGAACAAAATCGAAGGCCATAATCAATTCATGGCCGACTTCTTTGTGGTTGGTTGTACCTACCCATCCTACCTATTTCGGCGACCCTTCTGCATGTCCGGACGATTATTGCGTCAAATTCTCGATGACATGGAAGCCAATGAACTATTCTTCATGTAACGGAGGAATGATGTTGGTGTGCAGGGGTTTTGTTGTTTCTAGGTGACTGTGACACTTCATATGATTGCATATGGCACTCATACATATATGATTATGAGTATCTTCCCATGGTCGAAGATAAATGAAAAAGTGCACAAACATATTTGCTGATATTATGGTTTTTATGTACAACCCCAATGCCAAGGACACAATGAGGGTTCTATCAATGAATGAACCATGAGGACATCCTGGGATGCTTGTGAGTATTGACTATATGCATTGGAGCCAAAAATGCTCTATAGCTTGGCACGGCCAATTCATTGGGCATTGCCATGATCCAATAATTACTTTGGAAGTGGTTGCCTCTGAGGATTTCTGGATTTGGCATTGGTACTTTGGGTTGTCAAGATCTCACAGTGACATCAATGTCTTGCAAATATCCATCTATTTGCTAGGCTAGAAGGTGGTATTGCTCCACCATGCAACTAGATAGTGAATGGCCATCAGTATGACTAAGACTACTATATCATTGATTAAATCTATCCATCTTGATCAACATTTGTGGAGATAATTTCTAATCCTAGGACCAAAAAACTAAAGCATTTTCACAAAGATTCAAGCAGCACCGGGGAAGGGCATTGAGAGAAAATTTGGAGTGCTGCAACCTAGGTTTGATTTTTTTTGTGGTCTTGCTCATTTCTTGAACACATATGGCTTGGTAAAGATCATGACATGTTGTGGGGTCCTACACACCATGATCATCGAGGATAATAGGATTTGCCAAGCCCCATGGACTATGAAAATGTTAGCACAATCGCTAAGCCTCAGAGGCGCACAAACTGCATTCAAGAGGCATACCCAAAGATTGAAGACCGGACCTCCCAGGACCAGTTCATTGGGGATCTTACTAAGCATCGTTGGTAGCTAGCTTGGAGATATTCCATTTATTTTTCTTTAAAGTTGATATATTATTAGTTGAAACTTTTGTTTCGTTGTATTATTATTATTTTTGTGTCTACTACGCAACTTTATTCTTGTAGACTTTTTGGGCCACCAAGCGCAAAGTTTTGTAGGACAGCAACAATTTTCCATCAAATGGATGACCTAATGTTTATTAATCTGTGAGAGGTGTAGGATGAAGGTGGTTCTCTCTCAAATAACCCTGCAAGCAAATACAAGTGTACTCTTGTATCCCCAACAACCTAATACAATCGTCACTTGTATAGGTGCACTAGTTCAGTGAAGAGATGATGATAAAATGCGTAATATGGATGGTAGAAATAGGTTGTGTAATCTGAACAAATAGAAATAGCAAGGTAACAAGGAACAAAAGTGAGTAAAAACGGTGTTGCAATGCTTGATAATAAGGCCTAGGGTTCATACTTTAACTAGTGTCAACTCTCAACATCATTAACATAATTAAACCACATGATAATCCTTCAAAACTGCAGCAAAGAATTACTCCAAAGTTTATATTTCTATCGGAGAAAGTAGAATGAAATCGCGTACCGCTTTCCAATCTTGATCTATTGAACCAGCCACAAAGTGTCACGGATAGTCCCATAAACTGTACTGCGACAACACCATACGATACTTCGTTCAACCTTTGTGCTAAGAGTACGCTAATGTCACCAAGGGTATCAACAAGTTAATTACTAGATGTGCATCATGTAATCTCAAATCCAAAGTATTCAATCCAACATATAGAAACATGAAAGAGCAAGACTCAATTCACCATAAAAATGATTTAGGGGGAGAACATCATATTATCCAACTTTATTAATAAATCTCATAATACAATCAAGATCGACTCCATCAAGAACATGAGAGAGAGAGAGAGGTCAAACACATATATACTAGGTCATACCCTCAGCCCGTGGAAGAACTACTCACGCACCACCATGAGAATGGAAAAGAAGTTGTTGGTGATGGTGATCATGGAGATGTCCCCGACGGCGTCTCGACGCCACTAGTGGAGAGGGGGAAGGGGCCCTCCTGCCTCTTCTTCTTCCATGGTCCTCTAGAGAGAGAGGGAACTCTTCCCTAGATTGGATCTCTCTGTTTTTGCTACTATTCTCAGGCAGAACACAGTTTTTTTATCCGGAGATCCGTAACTCTGACCGAGCTAAAATTTTGAGGGGATGTTTTCATAAAATTATCTTTCTTTCGGCTGAAGGAGAGCTCTAACTGACTTAAGGGCTGCCCACACAGGCCCATGACACGTCCGGGGGTGGCCGCGCCATCTGGCCATGTGGGGCCCTTGGGCACCGTCTTGCATTAATTCCTATGCCCAGAAATCACATATATTCTGGAAAAACCATATTAAATTCTCGAGGTATTTTGACCTTCCTAGATATTGATTTCCTATAAAACAAAAACAGGAGACACTGGGCACTAGATTAATATGTTAGTACAGAAACATAATATAAAAGTGCACCAAAACAATATAATATGTACATTGGAGAAGTGCCAGTTGTATTTGATTAATGATTTGTAATATTTTGTTGAATTGTTCATCCAAATTCGAGTAGTAGAGTAGATAAAACAAAAGAAATTTTCATTGAGGTTGCATTATGGCAACTCTAAGTTTGTGCACAGCCTCCGCAACGTCCATAAAATTAAGGGCCACGCTCCGTATGAGTTATGGAGGTTGTAGATATGGCAACCCCGTTATAGTTGCTCTAACACAAGATCACGTCGGCTACTCTTGTTTTATATATCAATCAAAATGAGTCCATAATGGTCACTTGAGTTACTCTATAAGCCAGCAAACTAACATACACCCGGTCCTCGTGTTGCTCTCATGGGCGGCACGGGGAAACCTAGCCACCACAGAATGCGACCCTCCGTACCCTCCAGAACCCTTTGCCACTTCCCGAGCATACGATCGAGCTAAGCTTGCGCCGTGGAAGGTGGACAAGGAGCATGCTCTCGAGACGCCTTAACCCCCGATCGGAATAGTGATGATCTAGGCAATGAGTTCTATGACATCGGTGACTCCTCCACTGGTACGACAACTAGGCAAAGTGGCGATCAAGCATGGCTTCGGCGATGGCCTCGCAGCATCCAATGATCGGTCGAGGCCAGGTGACTGCGTCGGCTCCTTTTTGCTCCTGCGGTTTTGGCTTTCGACAATTGGGATATGTGCGGAGTGACTCGGTTGTAGCCTCCGAGGCAATGTTTGGGGCGAGATCATGGTTCTTTTCAGGCCCTCCCTTGCCTCTAGATCTGCTATGTGGGATCTAGCCCGTTGGGCTTAGCCGGTCTCCTGCTAATGGTGAAGACGATGATGTGGTGGCTAGGTGGCCCACACTTCATGTGATTTAGCATCAAGTTTGCCGAGGAAAGTTGAGCTCCTGGTTTTGGATGGATTCGTTGATGGCGGCACCTATGGGCACCGTTACCTTGTGGGAGGCATTGGGGATGTAGTTTTAGCCTTCCCGCTCGACATGTTCCTGGGGAAACCTCAGATCCGGGTCCTCTGGATCGTAGGATGGCAATTCTATGGCTATGATTGGCATCGTGTTCCCTCTTGGGGGCATTGTCGTGGAGATGAGACCTATCCGAGGGACTCATGGTTCGAGTTGGTGGTCTTTGGCAGCTCGTGTGTCAACATTGATGGGGATGAGTGAGGTCGGGCTTGCGGCAAAATTTTGGTAGTTGGCTCTTCGGCGTGTTTGTGGCATCATCTGGGTTTGTTTGTTGTCGAGGAGTCAGAGTTGCAACAGCAAGCCTGGGATGGTGGCGTGACTTGCAGCTTGTGGTCTGGCTCGGCGATCCTTCATGACACTAACCTTGCATATTTCTTTGTCGTAGCTCGCCTTCGGACTTGGAGCTACCTTGCCACCGACGCGTGTGGCTAGTTATTTGGCGTAGACTGGCAGCTCTCATGTGCTCTTTGTGGCAAGGCATCATTGTTGGACGAATGCACTCAAGTTGGAGACGTTTGCTCGAGAGAGGTGATGATGTTGATAGTTTGCGCACAAGCCTCAGCGGTTTTTATTTCTTCGGCGACGTGTGTGGATCTTGTGGGTAGCTAAGTCGGCCACCAGTGTCCTGTGTGGGCGTGTTGCACCAGTTTTTCGTAATTAACCGGGCAATTAACTTCTTCTTACTTAAATAGATTGAGTCCTTTGGACTCCAGTTTCAAAAGATAAAAATAAATTGGTAAGCCAGCTGGCTAGGACAATTATTCTGATTTACAGGTAGGTAAATGTAATTCCTTGTTTTCTTTTTGAAGACCCAAATGTGCATCAAATTTTCTGACAAGTCAGGTTGGACTGAAGCATATAAGGAACATTTATCGCAATGGTGACAGTGCCACCGAGATTGAACAATATTTTTCCACGTCGGCACCAATAGATTTGATTTGATCTGGACTCATGCTATCAAAGCATCCAATAAATTAGTGCAACTCCAGCCTGGACATATTATACAAGCCTGTCAGGTCAAATAATGTGCAAACATACGAACCCGAAAAAATATTGCGCAAGTAGATGATCTCAGAAAAGATTGTGCAGGCGGTCTAAGGCGTAATGGACTGAAACATGGCAAGGAGTGGAGTACATCTTGTCACAAAAAAAATGGGAACGGAGATGGCTGCTAATTAATCAACTACAGTACTAGCTAGCTTTAATTTGATGGTAAGTAAACATGAGAATCTTTTGAGTCGTGCTGGAGCGCCCGTCCCTCTCAAACTCCTTAAAGGAGACAACATCTACCCCGCGTGGCCTCATCATGCCCATTGTGTTTCCCTTATCCAAGTTAATTTAATAGGAGAGTTAGTGAAGCATTACATTATAAATAATGCATCCACGCGGTGCATGCCCCCTAGTATTTTATTCTCCGTCTTCACGTCGCATTTCGGTGTCAATTGCAGCTAGCTGGTTTTCATTAGTCGCTTCTGCATAGTAAGTATATATATGTTGCGTCGGCATTGTTGGGTTTTTCACGCCTGTCACATGATCCATCGTGTGTTGTATGATTTTTCGGCCTGGTTCCCATATAAACCACACCACTCTATTTTGTTTTCTCTCTCTTAATGAAATCGGCAGTGCAGCTGCCTTGCACGTCAAAAAAGAAGTGCCACACAAACACAGATGCTTGTAGCAAGTCTGGCAAAATTACTGTAACTTTAGAGACGCTTGGTTTTGATGACTGTAGGAAAATGAAAGTTGCACTATGAGTCGCCTTACAGTCTGACATGTTGTGGTTGGTGGTGTGCCTGTCCTGCAACTGCAAGCGTTTAGGTGCTAGGCGTCAACACGCACGTGCGACGGTGCGAGAGTCGTGTGACACGACAGGCAAAGCGTGCACTCGAAGGGGGAGTACTGCGTGTGGAAAGTGAGGCGTCCTCGAAAACAATCAAGTCAAGAATCCGATTGTAATTTAATCAGCAATTATCCAAACACCACTTGTGAAACTCGCTAGATTCAGCCTAGTCGCCTAGATACATCTACACTGTTTGCATAGCGGCTGCCACTTAATTATCACTACTATCACGTCGCATCACGATCATTTTCTTACTGGCTTAATTACCTAACTATACTTTCAAAGGAAAAGTTACCTAATTATTGCCTTTCTCCCCCGTTTTCTTTTATGCTTCTCTCTGACAAACTCGTCCTTTTCTTTGTCTTCCATTTCTTTCCCATCACCTTCAAGAGGCCTCACGGAAGAAGGCTAATAAATTAAAACTATAGTTTACATGGAAGCTTATGGCCATGGATTAGCCATGTCGCCTCCTAAGACTTTTGCTTTCGCAAATCACGACCGGCACTAAGTTAATAATGGCTTCCCAACCACATCAATCACCATATATGTAAAGCCCAGTCCTTGTTGCACTAATGTCACATCACGTCACCATTTCGATCTTAGCTGGCACACCTCACAAAAGCAAATCTCTGTCTTCAAATGTGTAATTAAGAGTAGATGTAATATAAATAAAGATGGACCCCGCTAACTGCCACACGTGTGGGCGTTAAAGAATCTGCCCACACGTTCTGTGTGGTGCCTAAGAGGACCAGCCCACACGTCTGTGTGTGGGCAAAACAACTAGCGCCCACATGCCTTTTTTTTTCCTCCCGGTCCCTCTTACATGTGTGCGTGTGGGCGAAATAGATAACGCCCACACGCCTGGTACGTCAGGCCCGCACGCCCCACGTGATACTTTACCGCGCGCCCCGCAGTTGCCATGGGTCGGATCCTCGTGCATGTTCGTTTAAGTGCAGTTGCCATGTCGCTGAACTACGGTTGCCATATCGGACAACTACAGTTGCCATGTTTGCTCAACTGCAGTTGCCATCTCAGGTCAAAGTTTCAGATTGCCATTTTTTGGACAACTACAGTTGTTGCCATGTGTGGTCTGGTCTACTGCAGTTGCCATGATTTCAAAACTTTAGGAGTTGCCACCTACTAACACTAGGCAGTTGCCATGTAGCGCTACAAAAAAAGGCATGGCAAAAAACATGTTCGGGTAAAAGAGAGAGTTGTCAAGTGCTCACAAACACGTTAGGGCAATTGCCATTTAAAAAAGAAAGAGTTGCCATCTGCTTACGTGCACGTTAGGGCAGTTTGCCATGTACCATGCCAAACATATGGCAACTGACATGTTCGGGTAAAAAAAAAGAGTTGCCATCTGCTTACAATCACACTAGAGCAGTTGCCATGTACACTACAAAACGCATGGCAACTGACAGCTTGGGTGTGGGAGAGGAGGCGGGCGTGTGGGCGAGATGGCAAACTGCCCACACACCAGCCCTTGTGCGTGACTGAAACTGGTGTGTGGGCGAATTACTAAACGCCCACACACCGGCCCCTCCGTGTGGTAAAACAGATGTGTGGACGACCTCTTTCACACACCACACACGCGAGTTGTCCTACGTGGCATACAAAATCAGCTAATTCGTGCCAAGATTCGTGCAGAAGTTACTGGACGGTGATGAAGACGTGTGGGTGAGTTGGCTAACGCCCACACGTGTGGGCGTTAACATTTCCGATAAAGATAAAGAAATTAAGAAATTGGAGGTGTGAGCTCGCTGACTTGAAACAGAAGAAAAGCTTCGAGTCACACCAACAAAGATTTTTTTCTTTCAGGAAGGAGGTTACTGTTAGGATTTTATTAAGAGGTAATAACACCAGCAGTGCCTAAACTTATCACCGATGTTCACTTTGGTGCCTAAATTTAAAAAATACATTGAACCGGTTCTATAACTTGACGGTATGGTTCAAATACGGTTCAAATCACGTTCAGATACGTACGTATTGTTGACTAAACATGCCAGCATGGCACGGGGCCCACTTGCAGTGCCGAGACAGGCTGACATGCAAAGAGTGTGTCTAAATGACCATCGGGTCCCACCTGTAAATGCACAACTGAAATAAATAAAAATGGAGAAGGGACATGTGCGCTATAAGGACCTGCACAAACCACTTCACCAAGAAAAGTTAGTTGACTATTACGCATCGCTAACCTATATCTAGCTAATTAGACCGCAATCAGTGCGGCCAATTTTTCACATGCTAGTTATTTTTTGTTTTTCAGAAAAAAAATTCAAACTGTAGTCATAATTTTAAATAAATAGTTAATAACCCCTCAAAAATGTTAGGGAAATTTAAAATATTCAAAAAATTAAAATATTACAAAATAATTAATAAATGGTTTCATAATATTTGTAAGGATTCACAAAATATAAGAAAATAATTTTACAACTTTTAAAATTATACATTTTCAAAATCTTCATGTTTAAAAAAATATCACGTGGTCCCTTTTTTGAACTATTAGTTCTTTTGCCTTTTGTACGTGATCCTTCGACATGTGAGTTTCTTTTTCGTCTTCAGTAATTCTAAAACTTATGCAAATTATTGTATTAGTAATAAAAATAAAGCTAGAATCTTCTTGACTTAGAAATAATATGCATAAAAATCTATTTTAGAACATGTTAATGTAATTTTATAAAATATTTCCGTATTATTAAAAATTCATGTAATTAAAATGTTTATAAGTAGACAAACGAATATATAGTTTGAAAATTGCTAATTTCAATTTAATAATGTATAAAATCGTGGGGGAACACTAGGCCATTGTTTATTTATCACACATATTTTCAAATTTATTTTTATTCGAAAATATATCTTTCGCAAACACATATACTTATTAAAACACGTGAACACTTTTACAACTAGAAATACATTTCCTAATAGAATACCCACATCTTATACTATTTGAATATTTTGTAATTTCTACAATAAGAAAAACAACTAGCATGTGGAAAATGGGCGCAGCCTATTTAACTGCACGATTGTGTCGGATATATAAAATGTTGCAGTGCGTGAAAGACAGCAAACGTACATGGGGCAATTGGTTGGCGCATGTCCTTTGCAGCGCACACGTGACCCGTTCCGAAACTCAGTGTTGCATTTTTTTTGTTTATTTCAGTTGTGCACTGACAGATGGGACTCGATGGTCATTGAGACGCACACTCTTCATGTCAGTCTTTCCCGACACTGCAAGTGGGCCCCGCGCCACGCTGCCATGTGTAGTCAGCAATACATACATATCTAGATGTAATTTGAACCGTATTTGAACCATACTGCCAAGTTATAGAATCAGTTCGGCGTATTTTTCAAGTTCAGGCACCAAAGTGAACATCGATGACAAGTTTAGGCACCACTATTGTTATTATCTCTTTTATTAACCATGAGTTAATTAAGGGAAATCTAGGCTAATTCTAACCATGGTGTGGTTCCCTTTCTCCCTGTAGATCTCAACCGACGGGACTCTCAGCTTGTGGCGGTTCCTGTAAAGATACTTGTTGCACGCGTCTCTTGTACCCGTATAAATAGGAACATCACCTGGATAAGGCGATGAATCAGAGACTATTGCTTTCAACTTTTAAGCAATTGTTTGATTTGAAAATTAACTTTCGTAAGAGTTAATTGTTCTGCTTCGGGGAAGCAAAGAGGTGGCTAAATAATACGTTGATCTGCTATTCTGCTTGGTTGTGTATATTGCCAATTTTGATTAAATATTTGATAATTCCAATTCTTTATGGACGGCTCACTATGTTGAAAAGTGCTCAGCGAAAGAATTGTTTGAGCAGTTTTAAAGGAAAATTGCTCTTCGTTGGAGGACGACCTAATCAACTCGGTCCTCACAA
The DNA here is from genome assembly GCF_002162155.2 of Triticum dicoccoides. NCBI lineage: Eukaryota > Viridiplantae > Streptophyta > Magnoliopsida > Poales > Poaceae > Triticum > Triticum dicoccoides. Next base: position 506,675,018 of record NC_041385.1, on the reverse strand, counting down.
ACATGGTTCTCTACATAGTCTTATTTTCCAACTCCCTAAACCGCCCATACCGGATTATTTCATATCCAAATTCTTCTCACAAAGAGATAGCGAAAAGTATTGGCCTACGAAATGGAGTGTGGTTTGTCGACCAAAAGACCGGGGTGGTCTAGGCATTCAGGACCTACAGGTTAAGAATGATGCCTTACTCAGTGTGACGCCCCCGATTCAATCGTACACTAATCATGCACGCAAACGTGTACGATCAAGATCAGTGACTCACTGAGGACGTGGGCATAGCCCAGTGGTTGGGGGCGCATGATTGTAAACCTAACGACCAGAGTTCGATCCACGTCGGGGACGAATTTCTGGAATTCTCATGAGGGATGCTTCTTCTATATCAATAAATCCGTGGGTGCTAGTGCCCATGGAGTTTCATTTTTTTTTAAGATCAGTGACTCACGTGAAGATATCACAACACAACTCTAAAAGTAAAATAAGTCATACAAGCATCATGTTATAAGCCAAGGGCCTCGAGGGCTCGAATACAAGTGCTCGATCATAAACGAGTCAGCGGAAGCAAAAATATCTGAGTACAGACATAAGTTAGACAAATAGCCATAAGATAGCTAGCACAAACTGGGGTATAAATCGAAAGAGGCGCAGGCCTCCTGCTTGGGATCCTCCTAAACTACTCCTGCTCGTCGTCAGCGGCCTGCATGTAGTAGTAGGCACCTCCACTGTAGTAGGAGTCGTCGTCGACGGTGGCGTCTGGCTCCTGGGTTCCAACGTCTGGTTGCGGCATCCGAGAAGAAGAGGAAAAAGGGGGGAAAGAGGGAGCAAAGCAACCGTGAGTACTCATCCAAAGTACTCGCAAGCAAGGATCTACAATACATATGCATGGGTATATGTGTAAAGAGGCAATATCGGTGGACCGAACTGTAGAATGCCAGAATAAGAGGGGTATAGCTAGTCTTATCGAAGACTACGCTTCTGGCAGCCTCCATCTTGCAGCATGTAGAAGAGAGTAGATTGAAGTCCTCCAAGTAGCATCGCATAGCATAATCCTACCCGGCGGTCCTCCCCTCGTCGCCCTGTGGGAAAGCAATCACCGGGTTGTCTCTAAAACTTGTCTGGGTGTGTTTTATTAAGTATCTGGTTCTAGTTGTCATAAGGTCAAGGTACAATTCCGGGTCGTCCTTTTACCGAGGGACGCGGCTATTCGAATAGATAAACTTCCCTGCAGGGGTGCACCACATAACCCAACACACTCGATCTCCTTTGGCCGGACACACTTTCCTGGGTCATGCCCGGCCTCGGAAGATCAACACGTCGTAGTCCCACCTAGGCACAACAGAGAGGTCAGCACGCCGGTCAAAATCCTATGCGCGCAGGGGTCTGGGCCCATCGCCCATTGCACACCTGCACGTTGCGAGGGCGGACGGAAACAGACCTAGCCTCCCTAATACAAGAGCGGGCGTTCCAGTCTAATCCGGCGCGCGCCGCTCAGTCGCTGACGTCAAGAAGGCTTCGGCTGTTACCACGACGTTGAGTGCCCATAATTGTTCCCGCGTAGTTGGTTAGTGCGTATACGCCAGTGGCCAGACTCAAATCAAATACCAAGATCTCGTTAAACGTGTTATTATGAAGTAATCGCGAACGCCGACCAGGGCCAGGTCCACCTCTCGCCTAGGTGATCTCAACCTGCCCTGTCGCTCCGCCATAAAGATCCACACAGAGGGCCGTCGGGACAAATGTCCTTTCAGCCCCCGATCTATGAATCACTCGCGGGTACTCTACGAGCCGACCCGACTTTAGTCATCATCTGTAGTATGTATATATGTATAGTATAAACCCGTGATCACCTCCCGAGTGATCACGGCCCGATAGTATAGCTGAAGGAAATATGCCCTAGAGGCAATAATAAAGTTATTATTTATTTCCTTATTTCATGATAAATGTTTATTATTCATGCTAGAATTGTATTAACCGGAAACATAATACATGTGTGAATACATAGACAAACATAGTATCACTAGTATGCCTCTACTTGACTAGCTCATTAATCAAAGATGGTTAAGTTTCCTAACCATAGACATGAGTTGTCATTTGATTAACAGGATCACATCATTAGGAGAATGATGTGATTGACTAGACCCATTCCGTTAGCTTAGCACTTGATCGTTTAGTATGTTGCTATTGCTTTCTTCATGACTTATACATGTTCCTATGACTATGAGATTATGCAACTCCCGTTTACCAAAGGAACACTTTGTGTGCTACCAAACGTCACAATGTAACTGGGTGATTATAAAGGTGCTCTACAGGTGTCTTCGAAGGTACTTGTTGAGTTGGCGTATTTCGAGATTAGGATTTGTCACTCCAATTGTCGGAGAGGTATCTCTGGGCCCACTCGGTAATGCACATCACTATAAGCCTTGCAAGCATTATAACTAATGAGTTAGTTACAGGATGATGCATTACAAATCGAGTAAAGAGACTTGCCGGTAACGAGATTGAACTAGGTATTGAGATACCGATGATCGAATCTCGGGCAAGTAACATACCGATGACAAAGGGAACAACGTATGTTGTTACATGGTTTGACCGATAAAGATCTTCATAGAATATGTGGGAGCCAATATGAGCATCCAGGTTCCGCTATTGGTTATTAACCGGAGACGTGTCTCGGTCATGTCTACATAGTTCTCGAACCCGTAGGGTCCGCACGCTTAAAGTTTGATGACGGTTATATTATGAGTTATGTGTTTTGATGTACCTAAGGTAGTTCGGAGTCCCGGATGAGATCGGGGACATGACGAGGAGTCTCAAAATGGTCGAGACATAAAGATCGATATATTGAACGACTATATTCGGACATCGGAAAGGTTCCGAGTGATTCGGGTATTTATCAGAGTACCGGAGAGTTACGGGAATTCACCGGGGAGTATATGGGCCTTATTGGGCCATACGGGAACTGAGGAGAAAGGCCAAAAGGAAGGAGGCGCGCGCCCCCCTTTGGTCTGAATTGGACAAGGGGTGCAGCCCCCTTTTCCTTCTTCCTCTCCCCCTCTTTCCTTCTCTCCTACTCCAACAAGGGAAGGAGGAGTCCTACTCCCGGTGGGAGTAGGACCCCCCCTTGGTGCGCCCTCCTCCTAGGCCGACCACCTCCCCCCTTGCTCCTTTATATACGGGGGCAGAGGGGCACCTCTAGACACAACAATTGATCCATTGGATCTTTAGCCGTGTGCGGTGCCCCCCTCCATGATAATCCACCTCGATAATATTGTAGCGGTGCTTAGGCGAAGCCTTGCGATGGTAGAACATCATCATCGTCACCACGCCGTCGTGCTGACGGAACTCTCCCTCAAAGCTCGGCTGGATCGGAGTTCGAGGGACATCATCGAGTTGAACGTGTGCAGAACTCGAAGGTGCCGTGCGTTCGGTACTTGATCGATCGGATCGTTAAAACATACGACTACATCAACCGCGTTGTGCTAACGCTTCCGCTTTCGGTCTAGAGGGTATGTGGACACACTCTCCCCTCTCATTGATATGCATCACCATGATCTTGCGTGTGCGTAGGATTTTTTTTGAAATTACTACGTTCCCCAACAATGGCATCCGAGCCAGGTTTTATGCGTTGATGTTATATGCACGAGTAGAACACAAGTGAGTTATGGGCGATACAAGTATACTGCTTACCAGCATGTCATACTTTGGTTCGGCGATATTGTTGGATGAAGCGGCCCGGACCGACATTACGCGTACGCTTACGCGAGACTGGTTCTACCGATGTGCTTTGCACACAGGTGGCTGGCGGGTGTCAGTTTCTCCAACTTTAGTTGAACTAAGTATGGCTACGCCCGGTCCTGAGAAGGTTAAAACAGCATTAACTTGACAAACTATCGTTGTGGTTTTGATGCGTAGGTAAGAACGGTTCTTGCTAAGCCCGTAGCAGCCACGTAAAACTTGCAAAGTAGAGGACGTCTAACTTGTTTTTGCAGGGCATGTTGTGATGTGATTTGGTCAAGACGTGATGCTATATTTAATTGTATGAGATGATCATGTTTTGTAACCGAATTGTCGTTAACTGGCAGGAGCCATATGGTTGTCGCTTTATTGTATGCAATGCAATCGCCCTGTAATTGATTTACTTTATCACTAAGCGATAGCGATAGTCATAGAAGCAATAGTTGGCGAGACGACAACGATGCTACAATGGATATCAAGGTGTCGTGCCGGTGATGATGGTGATCATGACGATGCTTCGGAGATGGAGATCACAAGCACAAGATGATGATGGCCATATCATATCACTTATATTGATTGCATGTGATGTTTATCTTTTGTGCATCTTATCTTGCTTTGATTGACGGTAGCATTATAAGATGATCTCATACTAAATTTCAAGATAAAAGTGTTCTCCCTGAGTATGCACCGTTGCCAAAGTTCGCCGTGCCCAGACACCACGTGATGATCGGGTGTGATAAGCTCTACGTCCATCTACAACGGATGCAAGCCAGTTTTGCACACGCAGAATACTCAGGTTAAACTTGACGAGCCTAGCGTATGCAGATTTGGCCTCGGAACACTGAGAACGAAAGGTCGAGCGTGAATCATATAGTAGATATGATCAACATAGTGATGTTCACCATTGAAAACTACTCCATTTCACGTGATGATCGGTTATGGTTTAGTTGATTTGGATCACGTGATCACTTAGATGATTAGAGAGATGTCTATCCAAGTGGGAGTTCTTAAGTAATATGATTAATTGAACTTAAATTTATCATGAACTTAGTCCTGGTAGTATTTTGCAAATTATGTTATAGATCAATAGCTCGCGTTGTTGCTTTCATATGTTTATTTTGATGTGTTCCTAGAGAAAACTGTGTTCAAAGATGTTAGTAGCAATGATGCGGATTGGATCCATGATCTGAGGATTGTCCTAATTGCTGCACAAAATAATTATGTCCTTGATGCATCGCTAGGTGACGGACCTATTGCAGGAGCAGATGCAGACGTTATGAACGTTTGGCTAGCTCAAAATGATGACTACTTGATAGTTTAGTGCACCATGCTTAACGGCTTAGAATCGGGACTTCAAAGACGTTTTGAATGTTATGGACCATATGAGATGTTCCAGGAGTTGAAGTTAATATTTCAAGCAAATACCCGAGTTGAGAGATATGAAGTCTCCAACAAGTTCTATAGCTAAAAGATGGAAGAGAATTGCTCAACTAGTGAGCATGTGCTCAGATTGTCTGGGTACTACAATCGCTTGAATCAAGTGGGAGTTAATCTTCCAGATAAGATAGTGATTGATAGAGTTCTCTAGTCACCATCACCAAGTTACTAGAACTTCGTGATGAACTATAGTATGCGAGGGATGACGAAAACGATTCCCGAGCTCTTCGTGATGTTGAAATCGATGAAGGTAGAAATCAAGAAAGAGCATCAAGTGTTGATGATTGACAAGACCACTAGTTTATAGAAAAGGGCAAAGGGAAAGAAAGGGAAACTTCAAGTAGAATGGCAAGCAAGTTGTCACTCCCGTGAAGAATCCCAAAGCTAGACCGAAGCCTGAAACTGAGTGCTTCTACTGCAAAGGAAATGGTCACTGGAAGCGGAAATACCCTGAATATTTGGTGGATAAGAAGGATGGCAAAGTAAATAAAGGTATATTTGATATACAGATTATTGATGTGTACTTTACTAGTGTTCATAGTAACCCCTCGGTATTTGATACTAGTTCGGTTGCTAAGAGTAGTAACTCGAAACGGGAGTTGCAGAATGAACATAGACTAGTTAAGGGTGAAGTGACGATGTGTGTTGGAAGTGGTTCCAAGATTCATATGATCATCATCGCACACTCCCTATACTTTCAGGATTAGTGTTTAACCTAAATATGTGTTATTTGGTGTTTGCGTTGAGCATGAATATGATTTGATCATGTTTATTGCAATACGGTTATTCATTTAAGTTAGAGAATAATTGTTGTTCTGTTTACATGAATAAAACCTTCTATGGTCTTACACCCAATGAAAATGGTTTGTTGGATCTCGATCATAGTGATACACATATTCATAATATTGAAGTCAAAAGATGCAAAGTTAATAATGATAGTGCAACTTATTTATGGCACTGCCATTTAGGTCATATTGGTGTAAAGCGCATGAAGAAACTCCATGCTGATGGAATTTTGCAATCACTTGATTATGAATCACTTGATGCTTGCGAACCATGCCTTATGGGCAAGATGACTAAGACTCCGTTCTCCGAAACAATGGAGCGAGCAACTGACTTATTAGAAATAATGCATACTGATGTATGTGATCCAATGAGTGTTGAGGCTCGCGGCGGGTGTCGTTATTTTCTGACCTTCACAAATGATTTGAGCGGATATGGGTATATCTACTTGATGAAACATAAGTCTGAAACATTTGAAAAGTTCAAAGAATTTTAGAGTGAAGTGGAAAATCATCATAACAAGAAAGTTTTCTGCGATTTGATCGCGGAGACGAATATTTGAGTTATGAGTTTGGTTTTCAATTGAAACAATGTGGAATAGTTTCACAAACTCATGCCACCTAGAACACCACAGCTTAGTGGTGTGTCCGAACGCCATAACCGTACTTTATTGGATATAGTACAATCTATGATGTCTCTTACCGATTTACCACTATCATTTTGGGGTTATGCATTAGAGACAGCTGCATTCACTTTCAATAGGGCACCATCAAAATCCGTTGAGACGACGCCTTATGCACTGTGGTTTGGCAAGAAACCAAAGTTGTCGTTTTTTAAAGTTTGGGGCTGCGATGCTTGTATGAAAAAGTTTCAACCTGATAAGCTCGAACCCAAATCGGAGAAGTGCGTCTTCATAGAATACCCAAAGAAAACTGTTGGGTACACCTTCTATCATAGATTCGAAGGCAAGATATTCGTTGCTAAGATGGATCCTTTCTAGAGAAGGAGTTTCTCTCGAAATAAGTGAGTGGGAGGAAAGTAGAGCTTGATAAGGTAATTGTACCTTCTCCAGAATTGGAAAGTAGTTCATCACAGAAATTAGTTCCAGTGATTCCTACACCAATTAGTGAGGAAGCTAATGATGATGATCATGAAACTTCAGATCAAGTTACTACAGAACCTCGTAGGTCTTCCAGAGTACGGTCCGCACCTGAGTGGTACGGTAATCCTGTTCTGGAAGTCATGTTACAAGACCATGATAAACCTACGAACTATGAGGAAGCGATGATGAGCCTAGATTCTGCAAAATGGCTGTAGGCCATGAAATCTGAGATAGGATCCATGTATGAGAACAAAGTGTGGACTTTCGTGGACTTGGCCGATGATCGGGAAGCCATAGAAAATAAATGGATCTTCAAGAGGAAGACAGACATTGATAGTAGTGTTACTATCTACAAAGCTCGAGTTGTCGCAAAATGATTTTTTGACAAGTTCAAGGTGTTGAATACAATGAAATTTTCTCAACTATAGCGATGCTTAAGTCTGTCCGAATCATGTTAGCAATTGCCACATTTGATGAAATCTGGCAAATGGATGTCAAAATTGCATTCCTTAATGGTTTTCTTAAAGAAGGGTTGTATATGATGCAACCAGAAGGTTTTGTCAATCCTAAAGGTGCTAACAAAATGTGCAAGCTCCAGCGATCCATCTATGGACTGGTGCAAGCATCTCGGAGTTGGAATATACGCTTTGATAAGTTGATCAAAGCATATAGTTTTATACAGACTTGCAATAAAGCCTGTATTTATAATAAAGTGAGTGGGAGCACTACAGCCTTTCTGATAAGTATATGTGAGTGACATATTGTTGATCAGAAATGATGTAGAATTTTTTCTGGAAAGCATAAAGAAGTGTTTGAAAGGAGTTCTTTAAAAGAAACACCTCAGTAAAGCTACTTACATATTGAGCATCAAGATCTATTGAGATAGATCAAGACGCTTGATAAGATTTTCAATGAGTACATACCTTGACAAGATTTTGAAGTAGTTCAAAATGGAACAGTCAAAGAAAGAGTTCTTGTCTGTGTTGCAAAGGTGTGAAATTGAGTGAGACTCAAATCCCGACCACGGCAGAAAATAGAAAGAGAATGAAATTCATTCCCTATGCCTCAGTCATAGGTTCTATAAAAGTATGACATGCTATGGACCAGACCTATTGTATACTCTGCCCTGGTTTGGCAAGGGAGTACAATAGTGATCTAGGAGTAGATCACTGGACATTGGTCAAAATTATCCTTAGCGGAACAAGGATATGTTTCTCGATTATGGAGATGACAAGAGGTTCGTTGTAAAGGGTTATGTCAATGCAAGATTTGACACTGATCCAGATGACTCTAAGTCTCAATCTGGATACATATTGAAAGTGGGAGCAATTAGCTAGAGTAGCTCCATACAGAGCATTGTAGACATAGAATATTTTTGCAAAATACATACGGCTCTGAATGTAACAGACCCGTTGACTAAACTTCTCTCGTGAGCAAAACATGATCAAACCTTAGTACTCTTTGGGTGTTAATCACATAGCGATGTGAACTAGATTATTGACTCTAGTAAACCCTTTGGGTGCTGGTCACATGAGGATGTGAACTATGAGTGCTAATCATATACAGATATGAATATTGGTGTTAAATCACATGGCGATGTGAGCTAGATTATTGACTCTAGTGCAAGTGGGAGACTGAAGGAAATATGCCCTAGAGGCAATAATAAAGTTATTATTTATTTCCTTATTTCATGATAAATTTTTATTATTCATGCTAGAATTGTATTAACCGGAAACATAATACATGTGTGAATACATAGACAAACATAGTGTCACTAGTATGCCTCTACTTGACTAGCTCATTAATCAAAGATGGTTAAGTTTCCTAACCATAAACATGAGTTGTCATTTGATTAACGGGATCACATCATTAGGAGAATGATGTGATTGACTTGACCCATTCTGTTAGCTTAGCACTTGATCATTTAGTATGTTGCTATTGCTTTCTTCATGACTTATACATGTTCCTATGACTATGAGATTATTCAACTCCCGTTTACCAAAGGAACACTTTGTGTGCTACCAAACTTCACAACGTAACTGGGTGATTATAAAGATGCTCTACAGGTGTCTCCGAAGGTACTTGTTGAGTTGGCGTATTTCGAGATTAGGATTTGTCACTCCAATTGTCGGAGAGGTATCTCTGGGCCCACTCGGTAATGCACATCACTATAAGCCTTGCAAGCATTGTAACTAATGAGTTATAGTTACAGGATGATGCATTACAGAACGAGTAAAGAGACTTGTTGGTAACGAGATTGAACTAGGTATTGAGATATCGACGATCGAATCTCGGGGCAAGTAACATACCGATGACAAAAGGAACAACGTATGTTGTTATACGGTTTGACCGATAAAGATCTTCATAGAATATGTGGGAGCCAATATGAGCATCCAGGTTCCGCTATTGGTTATTGACCGGAGACGTGTCTCGGTCATGTCTACATAGTTCTCGAACCCGTAGGGTCCGCACGCTTAAAGTTCGATGACGGTTATATTATGAGTTATGTGTTTTGATGTACCGAAGGTAGTTCGGAGTCCCGGATGAGATCGGGGACATGACGAGGAGTCTCGAAATGGTTGAGACATAAAGATCGATACATTGGACGACTATATTCGGACATTGGAAAGGTTCAGAGTGATTCGGGTATTTATCGGAGTACGGGAGAGTTACGGGAATTCGCCGGGGAGTATATGGGCCTTATTGGGCCATAAGAGAATAGAGGAGAGAGGCCAAAAGGAAGGAGGCACGCGCCCTCCCTCGTGTTGTGCTAACACTCCCGCTTTCGATCTATGAGGGTACGTGGACACACTCTCCCCTCTCGTTGCTATGCATCACCATGATCTTGCGTGTGCGTAGGAATTTTTTTGAAATTACTACGTTCCCCAACAATAGCAAGGCAGACTGACAAGAATGTAGGGCCACTGATGATAAACTAGCATCCTATACTAAGCATTTAGGATTGTGGATAAGGTATCAACAAATGTAGCAACAATGACAGACTATGCAACAGAGTAGGATTAATCAAAACAGTAACATGCTACACTACTCTAATGCAAGCAGTAGAGGGGAGAATAGGAGATATCTGGTGATCAAGGGGGGAGGGGGGCTTGCCTGGTTGCTCTGGCAAGAAGGAGGGGTCGTCAACTCCGTAGTCGAACTGGGCAGTAGCAGCGTCGGTCTCGTAGTCTACCGGACAGAAGAGGGGGAAGAAACAATAAATACAATGCAAACATAAGCATGACGATGCATGACATGACAATGAGTGATGCTAGGTGTGCCCTAACGTGGCAGTAGGTGGTATCGGCGAAAGGGGGAAACATCCAGGAAAGTATCCCCGGTGTTTCACATTTTCTGACAGATGAACCGAAGGTGAAATGTTGCAGATTCACTATGCTAGGGACACGTGGCAGTCGAACGGGTTGCGTCTCCGGATTTGTCTCGTCGTTCTGAGCAACTTTCATGTACAAAGTATTTCCATCCGAGTTACGGATTATTTTATATTAATTCTTAAAGTTTTAAATCATTTTCTAAATTATTATTAATTCGAATTTAAATAGTAAATGTTAAATGTACATGTGGGCCAGGGGAACCCAGTTGACCAGTCAGTGTTTGACTGGTTGATGACCCACAAGTATAGGGGATCTATCGTAGTCCTTTCGATAAGTAAGAGTGTCGAACCCAACGAGGAGCAGAAGGAAATGACAAACGGTTTTCAGTAAGGTTTTCTCTGCAAGCACTGAAATTGTAGGTAACAGATAGTTTTGTGATAAGATAATTTGTAACGGGTGTCGGTGTCAAAACCGGCGGATCTCGGGTAGGGGGTCCCGAACTGTGCGTCTAGGCGGATGGTAACAGGAGACAAGGGACACGATGTTTTACCCAGGTTCGGGCCCTCTTGATGGAGATAAAACCCTACGTCCTGCTTGATTAATATTGATGATGTGTGTTACAAGAGTGGATCTACCACGAGATCAAGGAGGCTAAACCCTAGAAGCTAGCCTATGGTATGATTGTTGTTCGTCCTAAGGACTAAAGCCATCCGGTTTATGTAGACACCGGAGAGGGCTAGGGTTACACAAAGTCGGTTACAATGGTAGGAGATCTACATATCCGTATCGCCAAGCTTGCCTTCCACATCAAGGAAAGTCCCATCCGGACACGGGACGAAGTCTTCAATCTTCTATCTTCATAGTCTTGGAGTCCGGCCGATGATGATAGTTCGGCTATCCGGACACCCCCTAGTCCGGAACTCCCTCAGTAGCCCCTGAACCAGGCTTCAATGACGACGAGTTCGGCGCGCATGTTGTCTTCGGCATTGCAAGGCGGGTTCTTCCTCCGAATAATTTATAGAAGATTGTGAACACCAGGATAGTGTCCGGCTCTGCAAAATAAATTCCACATACCACCGTAGAGAGAATAATATTACACAAGTTCAATATGCTGATGTATTTCGTGGCGTGACGTCACACCATTACCAAGCCTTTACTCGAATTGTTTTTATTGTTCCACCTTCGCACGTTTAGCGAGGCGGTTTCCTTGGCACGTCTTGTCGAAGCAGAGATCGTGTTCCCCTTATTTCGGGATTCCCATCAATACGGACGTGGGTAACCCAACCGCGCCCGTTACCACGCCCCCTCCATCGAAGGCGGGTTCCAAACGGTCACGCAGACGGCTCTTGGTATTCTCCCTCTTTATAATGAGACCAAGGCCCGTTCTTTTTCTTCAATCCTCTATCGAATCCCCCCCCCGCCCCGAGTTCCAACACCAGGGCTCCATATTTGGGTACCTTTGATCTTCGACAATGTACGGCCCCGACCTACAAGGCCGGTGGATGCCCTCCTCCGTCACGGAAGAGGACGTGCTAAAGCTAAGAGACACCAGGTACTTAACCTACGAGATTTCGCATAGGCTGCCTGCCCGAGGGCAAGTTATTCCCACTCCCGAGCTTGGTGAGAGCGTCGTGTTCGTGTCTCACCTCCGTCGGGGTTTAGGCTTCCCGACGGATCCCTTCGTGAGGGGGCTCATGTTTTACTATGGGCTGGAATTCCATGACTTGGCTCCGGAGTCTATCCTCCGCATCCCATCATTCATTGTCGTCTGCGAAGCTTTCCTCTGCACTACCCCTCACTTCGGCTTGTGGCTCAAAACCTTCGACGTGGAGCCGAAGATGATTGAGGGGCGTCAGGCAGAGTGCGGCGGGGCGGTTATAAGCAAGAGGGCCGATGCTCCATGCCCCGAGGACTCTTTTCAGGAGGAGCTCGGCTTGTGGCAACAGGAGTGGTTCTATATCACTGCTCCCAGGGGTAGCAGGCAGAGGCTGCCGCCCGTCTTCCGCTCGGGCCCTCCACAGCGGCTGACTTCATGGGTCAACAAGGGGCGTGACTGGGGGCCGTCCAAGGACGTTCCCCTGTTGCAGGACCGGATTCGAGGCCTCCAAGAAAGGGAGATCAATCTGGCCATAGTGGTACAGGTTATGTTGATCCGGCGCCTACTGCCCTGCAAATGTCGCCCCCTCCGCCTGTGGGAATTTAATCCGGAGGGGCCACGAGCTCTTCAACACTTCATGGGTTTGACACCCACGGAGATGTACGAACTGTTCTTCGGATCGCAAGAGATGCGTCCAAAATTGACCGAGGATGCTGGCCTAAGCTGCAATCGCCCAGATACTCAAGTAAGTAGCCCTGTGTCCGGACACATCGTCCATTCATTTACTGTGGGTTTGCCTTTTAACCAGCTATCCTTTGGACAGGAGTGGATAGTGCAAGCAAAACTGATACGGTGTCCGGCCCCTCTCCCTGAGACCACGCAGGATCCCGCGTTAATCAAAATGTTAGAGGTTGCACCTTCGGAGGAGGGCGAAGAAGGGCACAGGGGACATACCACCTCCGCCACGGAGGCTTTTAGTAAGGGAGGAATCGAGAGTCCCTCATTCCAGGGGGATAAGAGGACCGCTTCCGAAGACCCGGAGGCTAAGGCCTCAAAGCGGGGAAAGAAATCTGCACCGGAAGGTCCTAGGCCGGGAAGAGCCCCGGCCGAACTGTCTCCTCGGAGGAATCAGCCCTCTAGCAAGCCGTAAGTAAAAAGGGGGAATTTTGTAATAGTGGACATCCCTGTTTAATTTCTAAGGGTAACCGAAGTTTTCACCTTGTAGTTCGAACCTCAGCCCATCTCAGCACAGCTCATCTTCGGGAGACCTTCGTCCGGAGATGATGGAGAGCGAAACGCCCCCATCTGCTGCCCCATCGCGCGGGGCGGACGACCCTGAGGTATCGTCGCGGAGGGTCTCCCCGAGTCCGGCAGGGCCAGAGAGTTCGACACCCATTGGAGTACGGCCGGTGGAGCTGCAGGATTTGCTTAAGAGGGCGTCCATCTCTAAAGATCACCGCACATTAATGGGTATGGTGATTGAAAGGATCTCTTCCGCCGAAAGCGGGTCGTGTGAGGCCGTCGGAAGTTTGCTGACGGGATTTGAGGTATGCAAAAGATGACATACCTTTTGACAGTTTTGCACATGAAGTGCGCCCTGTATAGATAGTATCCCCTGAGACTTGGTATGCTGTCAAAAGCGGCAGTGTGCCGAGGATCATAATCTCAGTTATAGATTGTCGCCTTTCCTATGCAGGTGGCGGAACATTTGGTGGCCAGCCGGACTGAAGGATTTGCCGAGCTGAAGAGGCAACTCGACGTTGCGGATGCGGACATCTCGCTGGTCAATAAACGACTCGATGAGTCACAAGGTATGTGGTTGCTCTGCGGTCGCCTAGTAAGGGAGTTGACGCCCGTTCCTTACGATTTGTATGCCTGATGCAGATAGTGCTGCTGCTGTGGAAGGCCTTCGAGCAGAACTTGCTCGGGCCAAGGAGCAAGCCAGAAAAAGCGAGGCGGCTGCCTCGAAGGCAGCGGAAGAGCTAAAAGCCGAGAAGGCTGCTCACTGCCGAAGCAGGGAGGAGATGGCCGGAATGGCCACGAAATTAAAAGTTGCTACCGACCGCCTGGAGGTTCTTGAAGGAGAATGCCGAGCGGAGCAAGAGGACCTAAAGAAGGCCGACGCCGAAGCCAAGGATGCCTGTAGTGCGATGCGGGCTATGAAGGAGGAACTGCGTCAGGTCGAAGACATTGTGGCTGGAAAGCCCTTTATGCTGCGTAGGAAGTTCACGGATCCGAAGTATGCTCAGCTGGGCCGATTGTACGGTGCGAAGGATCCTTATCTGGACTTGGCGGCGAGTGCGGCGGACGCAGTCGTGCACTTTCGAAGCCAGGAGGATCATGAAATGGAAGAGCTTTTCTGGTCTCAATTCCATAGTCCGGAGCGTCCACTTCCGTTGAGTGATCGGCTGGTTGAGTGGGCTGAGCTGAATAGATTGTCCATACTAGCCATGACGGATGTGGTCGCTTATCTGTGGCCGAAAAGACCCAAGCCGAAGAGTTATTTTGGCTTGTTGCAGCAATTCCTTGGGTTGGTGCCGCATATTGGGGCGATGAAGCGGTCGGCATGCATAGAAGGTGCACGGATGGCTCTCGCCCGTGGCAAGACATACTGGGCGGAGATGGATGCCACCGCTGTTGCATCCTGGGGTTCGGACAAAAGCCGATTCCCCACCGAGCACTATTTTGAGGAAGTCCTACAGGGCGCTCATATAATAGAGTCGCAGTGCTCGAAAGATGTTATGTTTGAATGACATGTATGATTTCTGAGGTTATATTTATAATGCAATGACTTTTTATACTTGTTTGTTCAAGTATTGAACTATCTCCTATGCGGCCGTATATGTATGTATAATCTAAAAGATGGCGGTCTTTGGCTTCAGCCCCCACGCACATGGTGCAGGGGTGTTTGCACAAAGAAAAGCGCTTTTTCACACTTAATCCAACGTCTTGGTCCTTTTAAGGAGGTGATAGCATAGCAAACTAGGCAACCGGACTATAATGCTTTATCACTTTCACTTAGCCATAGGAGCTCGAATGTGGGGCTACTATATAGCCCCTGGTGGCACCGCTCTTCCCGAACTCAGGGCCCGTATGTGCCTGGCCAGGAAGCGGTCCTTCGTCAAAGCGGAGGAATTCTAAACATTCCAATGGTCGATCGAGTGGTTGACCAGTCTCTCGCTATATCATGACAGTCAGTTTTCGGCTTTCTCTACTGAGGTGCTCGCCCGGCCGAACCGGGGCACAATCGCAATAGTTCTCCTGGTGCCGCGTTAGCCAATGATGCGGAACGTAAGGCAGCAAAACACAGGAGCCAGGCAAACCCAACATTTGACCAAAGACATGATTCGGAGCTGATGCATATAAGGCCTAACTCGAGACGCCGAACACTCCCTGAGGTGTTCGGTCTTTATGATACCGGGCAGAACAATGCCCTAAGCCCCTTGTGTCCAGGTACAGGAGGGAACTTCTGACGCGGCCGATGCCAAAATGCCAGCCTCCTCCTCGGCTATGGTGGGGAACCGGGGGATGTGTATCAACAAGAGACAGTAAGAAAGGTTTACGCAGGGTCTTAATCTGAAAAGATTCCTTGC
Source organism: Triticum dicoccoides (assembly GCF_002162155.2). Taxonomy (NCBI): domain Eukaryota; kingdom Viridiplantae; phylum Streptophyta; class Magnoliopsida; order Poales; family Poaceae; genus Triticum; species Triticum dicoccoides. The sequence goes on along the minus strand of NC_041385.1, from coordinate 506,659,442 downwards.
AACGGGTCCCTGCTGCACGTCTGCGCCTGTGTCTCCGTTGTGCTGTATCCTGGAAGGGTGTAGCACGTGCTTCATCTGAAAAGAGAAGGACTTAGTTTCCAAGAAATATCGTGCAGAAGTTGTATTAAAATAGAATAAAATGAGGAAAGTTGAGCTTTATTGGCTCTCGTCATTTATACGCGCGGCCCCTTATGAAGGGGGTATGCGGCTGGGAAGCCCCTTGTTTAGTTACGCCGGACTCGTCTAACCATGTCCGAGGTCCGAATGACCTGTTTTTAGGGGCTTTGACCTGCAAGGTCTGATTAGTGTGTGGCTGTTGAAGCAGTCTCACGTTCTCCGTGGTCAAGGAACATGCGGAGTTACTTTTTTAATGAAATCATGCCACGTTGACCGGGCGTTCTTAAGCGTAAAAAACGCGTAATGTGGTATTGCATTAGGGCTGGTGATAGCTGCGCGCCCTAATAGTGCTTAAGGGCCACTGTTTGAATGGGGCGATGTAGAGTGAGCTTTTCGCGACGGAGGTTGTCGGATGAGCCGAACACAACCTCTGGTGGTACCGAGCCTGTATAATTGGCTTAAAGGCCTGGCGTCACTCCTTTGAAGGAAGTGCTGCTACGGCGAATTTTGGTAGGGTCTATCCCCATTCTGCGGGCGGTGTCCTGGTATAGCAGGTGCCGCGCTGTCTTTCTGTGCTATCACATGAAGTGAGTTCACTGTTTTGACTTCTAGTGGGAAAGTCTTCTGTTTTCCGGATTGCTGCTTTTGGGTTTCGTCACTTTCGCTTGGTGTGTCGAGCCCCTTGTGTTCGGCATTAAGTCGGCCGGACTGTTTGAAGACCCAACAATCTCTGTGGGTATGGTTTGCGGGCTTCCCGGAGGTGCCATGTATTTGACATAGTCTATCCAGAATCTTGTTTAGGTTGGATAGCTCGTCACTGTTGTCCTTGAGAGGCAGTGTTTTGTTGTTCGGCTGACAGCTTTTGAATTCGGCATTGACCGCCGTACTATTCGGGCCATTTTCCTTATTCCGGCGCTAATCTTTTCTGCGTCGTGATTTCCCATTTCCATCCCTAACTTCGGATGTACTCGGGTCGCTGGTGCTGCATCTAGCCAGCCAGCTGTCTTCCCCCACGCAAAAGCGGGTCATGAGGCTTGTTAGTGCGGCCATTGTTCTTGGTTTTTCCTGGCCGAGGTGTCTGGCAAGCCATTCGTCTCGGACGTTGTGTTTAAAGGCTGCTAAGGCTTCAGCGTCCAGACAGTCTACTATTTGGTTCTTTTTAGTGAGGAACCTGTTCTAGAATTTGTGTGCTGACTCTCCGGGCTGTTGAGTTATGTGACTTAAATCGTCTACATCCGGAGGGCGGACATAGGTCCCCTGAAAGTTTGCTCGAAACGCATCCTCAAGCTCTTCCCAACTTCCAATGGTATTTTCTGGGAGTCTTTTAAGCCAATGCCGAGCTGGCCCTTTGAGCTTGAGGGGTAGGTATTTTATGGCATGGAGATCGTCTCCTCTGGCCATATGTATGTGTAGGATGTAATCCTCAATCCAGACTCCAGGGTCTGTTGTTCCGTCATATGCTTCTATGTTTACGGGTTTGAATCCTGCTGGAAATCCATGATCCAGTACCTCATCGGTGAAACATAGTGGGTGTGCGGCGCCCCTGTATTTGGGTGTGTCGTTGTCTTTGAATGCTCGGCGTGTTATATTGCTTCCTGGAGTCTTCTTTTTTGGCCCATAAATAGATCTGACTGGGTCGTCCCTTTTCCGAGGATCTTTATGCTGATCATGTGCCGGCTTGTGTGCGGCGCCCCTTGTTGCTCTTGGCCTATCATCTTGTCGTCTATCCGGCCAGGCGGCTTCTTTCTTTTTTGACTGCGGGGGCTCTAAGGCCTCCTCGTCAAATTCGGGCAACAGCTTGCGCTTCGGATAGCTCTTTGTTTGGTGACTAGCGCCATGTTTATCTGCGCTGTTGAGTACTTTGCTCCATCTCATTCTGAGTGCGTCATCCGCTGTCTTGAGCTTCCACTTTTGCTTCTTCAAACTTCTTGCAGTGGCGATGAGCCTTTTATGAAGATTCATATGCTCTGGTGATGTGAGATCATCTTCGCCGGGGATGGGTTGCTTGTCCAGTTCACGTCCGGCTGGCTGCTTGTTGACATGTGCGTCGTCCACTGCTTCGCCCTGCTCTAGGGCCGGGTCCGTATGGGTGCCGTTTTTATCGATGCCGGTCTTCGGGCGGCGCTTGCATCGCCGCTTTGGTTGTTTGTTGGGGGAGTTGTCCTTCGCCACGTCCCGTTTTTCCTTGTTATCGCTTCCTTTTGGTGTATCCACCATGTATACGGCATGAGTTGGGGTGGCTTTCCCATGCCTGGTAGGCACTGGTTCTTGGTCGTCTCCGGCATCGTCGTCCATACCGTTGATGTCTTCAGAGTCATAGTCTAGCATGTTGGTTAGATCGTCGATAGCGGCTACCAAGTGGGTGGTGGGTGGGCTTTGAATTTCTTCGTCATCCGCATCCCAACCGTCCTGACCGCAGTCCGGCCAGGGCTCTCCTGATAAGAGAGATATTTTAGCAAACTCAAGATGTCGCCGAAAGGTGAGTGTTGAAAGATGTCTGCTGCGGTGAACTCCATGATCGGCGCCCAATCGGATTCGATCGGAGGGGGCGCGGGAGGTTCGGAGTCCGGCAAGGAGTCCGGCGCCTCGGAGTCACGGGCTTTATGAGGGACAAAGTCAGTTTTTGGCTCTATCACCGTAGAGGTTGCAGCCCCCGAGGCGGTGTCTAGCCATCCGTCCTCGATCTGCGCAGCCAGCTCCGAATTGAAGATCGGAGCGGGTTCGAGTGCGGCCTCCAGGGTACTGTCCGGCTGCAGAGCTAAATCATGCTCGCCGTGACAGTGCGGCACGCTCGGCTGTGGCTCGAATCCATCGAGGATCAAGTCCCCGCGGATGTCAGCCGTGAAGTTCAAACTTCCAGATCTAACCTGACGGCCAGGGGCGTAGCTTTCGATCTGCTCCAGATGGCCAAGCGAATTGGCCCGCAGTGCGAAGCCGCCGAATACGAAGATCTATCCGGGGAGAAAGGTCTCACCCTGGACTGCACCATTGATGATGGTCGAAGAAGCCATCGAGCCTATCGGTGACGACACAGAGGAACTCTCAATGAAAGCACCAATGTCGGTGTCAAAACCGGCGGATCTCGGGTAGGGGGTCCCGAACTGTGCGTCTAGGCGGATGGTAATAGGAGACAAGGGACACGATTTTTACCCAGGTTCGGGCCCTCTTGATGGAGGTAAAACCCTACGTCCTGCTTGATTAATATTGATGATGTGTGTTACAAGAGTGGATCTACCACGAGATCAAGGAGGCTAAACCCTAGAAGCTAGCCTATGGTATGATTGTTGTTCGTCCTAAGGACTAAAGCCATCCGGTTTATATAGACACCAGAGAGGGCTAGGGTTACACAGAGTCGGTTACAATGGTAGGAGATCTACATATCCGTATCGCCAAGCTTGCCTTCCACTCCAAGGAAAGTCCCATCCGGACACGGGACGAAGTCTTCAATCTTCTATCTTCATAGTCTTGGAGTCCGGCCGATGATGATAGTTCGGCTATCCGGACACCCCCTAGTCCGGAACTCCCTCAACGGGTAACAAGAAATGAAAGTAAATAAAGTGCAGCAAGGTGGACCAATCCTTTTCGTAGCAAAGGACAAGCCTGGACAATTTCTTATAATGAGAAAAGTGCTCCCGAGGACACATGGGAATTATCGTCAAGCAGTTTTCATCACGCTCATATGATTCGCGTTCGGTACTTTGATAATTTGATATGTGGGTGGACCAGTGCTTGGGTACTGCCCTTACTTGGACAAGCATCCCACTTATGATTAACCCTATTGCAAGCATCCGCAACTGCAAAATAAGTACTAAGCTAAACCTAACCACGACATTAGACATATGGATCCAAATTAGCCCCTTACGAAGCAACGCATAAACTAGGGTTTAAGCTTCTGTCACTCTAGCAACCCATCATCTACTTATTACTTCTCAATGCCTTCCTCTAGGCCCAAATAATGGTGAAGTGTCATGTAGTCGACGTTCACATAACACCACTAGAGGAGAGACAACATACATCTCATCAAAATATCGAACGAATACCAAATTCACATGACTACTAATAGCAAGACTTCTCCCATGTCCTCAGGAACAAACGTAACTACTCGCAAAGCATATTCATGTTCATAATCAGAGGAGTATTAATATGCATTAAGGATCTGAACATATGATCTTCCACCAAGTAAACCAATTAGCATCAACTACAAGGAGTAATCAACACTACTAGCAACCCACAGGTTCCAATTTGTGGTTTTGATACAAGATTGGATACAAGATATGAACTAGGATTTTGAGAGGAGATGGTGCTGGTGAAGATGTTGATGGAGATTGACCCCCTCCCGATGAGAGGATCGTTGGTGGTGATGATGGTGATGATTTCCCCCTCCTGGAGGGAAGTTTCCCCGACAGAACAGCTCCGTCGGAGCCCTAGATTGGTTCCGCCAAGGTTCCGCCTCGTGGCGGTGGAGTTTCGTCCCGTAAGCTTGCTTATGATTTTTTCCAGGGTAAGAGCCTTCATATAGCAGAAGATGGGCAGCGGAGGGCCACCAGGGGCCCAGGAGACAGGGGCGCGCCCAGTAGGGGTGGGCGCGCCCCCCACCCTCCTGGCCAGGGTGTGGGCCCCCTCTGGTGTTTTCTTCGCTCAATAATTCTTATTAATTCCAAAAATAACTTTCGTGGAGTTTCAGGATTTTTGGAGTTGTGCAGAATAGGTTTCCAATATTTGCTCCTTTTCTAGCCAAAATTCCAGCTGCCCGCATTCCCCCTCTTCATGGTAAACCTTGTAAAATAAGAGAGAATAGCTATAAGTATTAAGACATAATGTGTAATAACAGCCCATAACGCAATAAATTTTGACATAAAAGCATGATGAAAAATGGACGTATCAACTCCCCCAAGCTTAGACCTCGCTTGTCCTCAAGCGGAAGCCGAAATCGAAAAATATGTCCACATGTTTAGAGATAGAGGTGTCGATAAAAATAAAATACGGACATGAGAGCATCATGATCATTCTTATAACAGCAACATATATAGATCTTGTCATATGATTTCTTATACTCTAGTAACAATCAATTCACAATGTCAAGTATGGTTTAGAAACTTCATTGAGAACTAACAAACTATAATCTCAGTCATTGAAGCAATTGCAATTTATCATAACATCAGAAAGAGTCAAGAATAGAGCCTTCCAGCAAGTCCACATACTCAACTATCATATAGTCTTCTACAATTGCTAACACTCACGCAATACTTGTTGTTATGGAGTTTTAATCGGACACTGAGAAAGATAGGGGCTTATTGTGCTGCCTCCCAATGTATTCACCTTTGGGTGATGTCAACAATAATAATTAATGCGAACTTTACATCCAATTG
>NC_041385.1:506629262-506653478 GCF_002162155.2 Triticum dicoccoides | reverse complement strand
ATATATATATATATATATATCAGGATCTTTCAAACACGAGGAGCTTGCCAAAGGATAAAATGAAAAAGGGAAAGGTGAAGATCACCTTGACTCAAGCATAAAGTAAAAACATAAAGTAAAAGATAGGCCCTTCGCAGAGGGAAGCAGAGGTTGTCATGTGCTTTTAGGGTTGGATGCACAAAATCTTAATGCAAAAGAATATCACTTTATATTGCCACTTGTCATATGAACCTTTATTATGTAGTCCGTCGCTTTTATTACTTCCATATCACACGATCGTATAAAGCTTATTTTCTCCGCACTAATAAGTCATACATATTTAGAGAGCAATTTTTATTGCTTGCAACATGACAACTTACTTGAAGGATCTTACTCAATCCATAGGTAGGTATGGTGGACTCTCATGGAAAAACTGGGTTTAAGGATATTTGGAAGCACAAGTAGTATCTCTACTTGGTGCAAGGAATTTAGGCTAGCATGAGGGGGGAAAGGCAAGCTCAACATGTTGGGAAGATCAATGACAATATACTTTAACTGGGATGTGAGAAAACATAAACCATTACATTGTCTTCCTTGTCCAACACCAACTCTTTTAGCATGTCATACTTAATGAGTGCTCACAATCATAAAAGATGTCCAAGAAAGTATATTTATATGTGAAGACCTCTCTTTCCTTATTACTTCCTATCAATTGCAACGATAACCAAAACTACGTTTGTCAACTCTCAACAACTTTTATGCCTCATACTTTTTATGTGTGAAGTCATTACTATCCACAAGAATATGAACTCTTTTATTCTTTTTATTCTTTCTACTTCCTCAAGATCATAGAAAGATAGCAAAGCCCTTGACCCAACACTAATCTTTATTATAGATAGCTCACGGACTCGATTACATAAAGAGATCACAAAGCAAAACTCAAAACTAATTCATACCAAAACTTCAATCTACTAGATCAAGATATTACTAAAAGGATCGAACTAAGTAAAACGGTAAAGATAGGAGTGTGATGGTGATACGATACCGGGGCACCTCCCCCAAGCTTGGCAGATGCCAAGGGGAGTGCCCCTACCCATGTAATTATGTCCTCGGAGGTGGTGAAGTAGGAGTTGTTGATGATGTAGGCTTGTCGTCCATCTTCCAAGGCATAGGCTCACCATCATAGAAGGATGATCGAGTCTCCGGGATCCTCAAATCTGCAGCCAAACTCATCCTCTTGAATCTATATTCATACTCACAGTTTTGGTTTTGCAGGTCATAGATCTGCGCTTGGAGGTGCTCGATTTTCTCTTGAAGCTTAAATATGGTCTCCCCAATGATCTTGGCATCCAGCTTGTGGTTGTTGGTGAACTCCGTAATCATCATTTGGTTGGTGTTGAGTCCATGCTCCACCATCCCTTGGCACTTGAAAACTTGCTGCTCCATGGCTTCGAGCTTTGTCTCCATGCTTCCAGTACGCCTTGATCCCTCCACATCGTGGATGTGCAGCACCCCCTCACGCATCTCAATGTTTGAGGGTGTTGCAGCACCTCCGCGAGATAGGGGTTGATAACCCTCTCGAAAAACTTGTCCTTGGGAGCACTTGGAGACGTCATGGTGCTCTAGATCTGTCAGAAAAATAGCTCAAAACAAAAACAGAGGATATTTGTGTGATACGGTGGTCAAAACCTTCGGGAGATTATATAATGAATTTTTACCGACCAAAATATGTAACATGCAAGAAAACGGAGTCCGGGAGGCACACGAGGTGGCCACGAGACAGGGGGCGCGCCCAGTAAGGGTGGGCGCACCCTCCACCCTCGTGGAGGCCTCGTGTCCTTCCCGGATTACTTCTTTCTTTCCAAAATTCTTAAATATTCCAAAACAGAGAAAAATTGCCATTAGAACTGTTTTGGTGTCGGTTTACTTACCGTACCACATACCTATTTCTTTTCGGAGTCTGAAACATTCTAGAAAGTGTCCCTTATGTACTCCTCCAGGGTTACGGTTTCAATAATATTAGTTTCAACATTGATAGGATTACCTGAGATATAATGTTTGATTCTTTGACCGTTCACCACCCTCGGACTTGTGCCTTCGAAGTTGTTGATTTTTATGGCACCGGAACGATAGACCTCCTCGATAACGTAAGGACCTTCCCATTTAGAGAGAAGTTTTCCTGCAAAAATTCTTAAACGAGAGTTGAATAGTAACACATAATCACCTACGTTAAACTCACGCTTTTCTATCCTTTTGTCATGCCATCGTTTAACTTTTTCTTTGAACAGCTTGGCATTCCCACAGGCTTGAGTTCTCCATTCATCAAATGAGCTAATATCAAATAACCTCTTCTCACCAGCAAGTTTGAAGTCATAGTTGAGCTCTTTAATAGCCCAATATGCCTTATGTTCAAGTTCAAGAGGTAAGTGACATGCTTTTCCATAAACCATCTTATACGAAGACATACCCATAGGATTTTTATACGCAGTTCTATAGGCCCGTAATGCATCATCAAGTTTCTTGGACCAATTATTTCTAGATCTGTTGACAGTCTTTTGCAAAATTAATTTGAGCTCTCTATTGCTCAACTCTACATGACCACTAGATTGCGGGTGATAAGTGTTGGAAATATGCCCTAGAGGCAATAATAAATTAGTTATTATTATATTTCCTTGTTCATGATAATCGTTTATTATCCATGCTATAATTGTATTGATAGGAAACTCAGATACATGTGTGGATACATAGACAACACCATGTCCCTAGTAAGCCTCTAATTGACTAGCTCGTTGATCAATAGATGGTTACGGTTTCCTGACCATGGACATTGGATGTCATTGATAACGGGATCACATCATTAGGAGAATGATGTGATGGACAAGACCCAATCCTAAGCCTAGCACAAAGATCGTAGTTCGTATGCTAAAGCTTTTCTAATGTCAAGTATCATTTCCTTAGACCATGAGATTGTGCAACTCCCGGTTACCATAGGAATTCTTTGGGTGTACCAAACATCAGAACGTAACTGGGTGGCTATAAAGGTGCACTACAGGTATCTCCGAAAGTGTCTGTTGGGTTGGCATGAATCGAGAATGGGATTTGTCACTCCGTGTGACGGAGAGGTATCTCTGGGCCCACTCGGTAGGACATCATCATAATGTGCACAATGTGATCAAAGAGTTGATCGCGGGATGATGTGTTATGGAACGAGTAAAGAGACTTGCCGGTAACGAGATTGAACAAGGTATCGGTATACCGACGATCGAATCTCGGGCAAGTACTATACCGCTAGACAAAGGGAATTGTATACGGGATTGATTGAGTCCTTGACATCGTGGTTCATCCGATGAGATCATCGTGGAACATGTGGGAGCCAACATGGGTATCCAGATCCCGCTGTTGGTTATTGACCGGAGAACGTCTCGGTCATGTCTGCATGGTTCCCGAACCCGTAGGGTCTACACACTTAAGGTTCGATGACGCTAGGGTTATAAAGGAAGTTTGTATGTGGTTACCGAATGTTGTTCGGAGTCCCGGATGAGATTCTGGACATCACGAGGAGTTCCGGAATGGTCCGGAGGTAAAGATTTATATATAGGAAGTCTTGTTTTGGTCGCCGGAAAAGTTTCGTGCATTATCGGTATTGTACCGGGAGTGCCGAAAGGGGTCCGGGGGTCCACCAGGGGTCCACCTGCCCCGGGGGGGCACATGGGCTGTAGGGGTGTGCGCCTTGGCCTATATGGGCCAAGGGCACCAGCCCCAAGAGTCCCATGCGCCAAGAGATAAGGGAAAGGGAGAGTCCTAAAGGGGGAAGGCACCTCCTAGGTGCCTTGGGGAGGATGGACTCCTCCCTAGCCGCACCCTTCCTTGGAGGATGGGCCAAGGCTGCGCCCCCCTCTCCCTTGCCCCTATAAATAGTGGAGGGGAGGGAGGGAAGCCGCACCTAAAGCCCTGGCGCCTCCCTCCCTCCCGTGACACCTCCTCCTCTCCCGCAGGTGCTTGGCGCAGCCCTGCAGGATTGCCACGCTCCTCCACCACCACCACGCCGTTGTGCTGCTGCTGGATGGAGTCTTCCTCAACCTCTCCCTCTCTCCTTGCTGGATCAAGGCATGGTAGACGTCACCGGGCTGTACGTGTGTTGAACGCGGAGGTGCCGTCCGTTCGGCACTAGGATCTCTTGAACCGGGCTGTACGACTCCTTCAACCCCGTTCTCTTGAACGCTTCCGCTTAGCGATCTACAAGGGTATGTAGATGCACTCTCCTTCCCCTCGTTGCTGGTTTCTCCATAGATAGATCTTGGTGACACGTAGGAAAATTTTGAATTTCTGCTACGTTCTCCAACAGTGGCATCATGAGCTAGGTCTATTGCGTAGATTCTTTGCATGAGTAGAACACAAAGTAGTTGTGGGCGTTGATTTTGTTCAATATGCTTACCATTACTAGTCCAATCTTGTTTCGACGGTATTGTGGGATGAAGCGGCCCGGACCGACCTTACACGTACTCTTACGTGAGACAGGTTCCACCGACTGACATGCACTTGGTGCATAAGGTGGCTAGCGGGTGCCAGTCTCTCCCACTTTAGTCGGAATGGATTCGATGAAAAGGGTCCTTATGAAGGGTAAATAGCAATTGGCATATCACGTTGTGGTTTTGCGTAGGTAAGAAACGTTCTTGCTAGAAACCCATAGCAGCCACGTAAAACATGCAAACAACAATTAGAGGACGTCTAACTTGTTTTTGCAGGGTATGCTTTGTGATGTGATATGGCCAAGAAGAATGTGATGAATGATATGTGATGTATGAGGTTGATCATGTTCTTGTAATAGGAATCACGACTTGCATGCCGATGAGTATGACAACCGGCAGGAGCCATAGGAGTTGTCTTTATTTATTGTATGACCTGCGTGTCATTAAACAACGCCATGTAATTACTTTAGTTTATTGCTAACCGGTAGCCATAGTAGTAGAAGTAATAGTTGGCGAGACAACTTCATGAAGACAAGATGATGGAGATCATGATGATGGAGATCATGGTGTCATGCCGGTGACGATGATGATCATGGAGCCCCGAAGATGGAGATCAAAAGGAGCAAAATGATATTGGCCATATCATGTCACTATTTGATTGCATGTGATGTTTATCATGTTTATGCATCTTATTTGCTTAGAACAACGGTAGTAAATAAGATGATCCCTCATTAAAATTTCAAGAAAGTGTTCCCCCTAACTGTGCACCGTTGCGAAAGTTCATCGTTTCGAAGCACCACGTGATGATCGGGTGTGATAGATTCTTACGTTCACATACAACGGGTGTAAGCCAGATTTACACACGCGAAACACTTAGGTTAACTTGACGAGCCTAGCATGTACAGACATGGCCTTGGAACACAAGAGACCGAAAGGTCGAGCATGAGTCGTATAGTAGATACGATCAACATGAAGATGTTCACCGATGATGACTAGTCCGTCTCATGTGATGATCGGACATGGCCTAGTTGACTCGGATCATGTAATCACTTGGATGACTAGAGGGATGTTTATCTGAGTGGGAGTTCATAAGATGAACTTCATTATCCTGAACATAGTCAAAAGAGCTTCGCAAATTATGTCGTAAGCTCGCGCTTTAGTTCCACTGTTTAGATATGTTCCTAGAGAAAATATAGTTGAAAGTTGACAGTAGCGATTATGCGGATAGTAGAAAGCTTATGTCCTTAATGCACCGCTCAGTGTGCTGAACCCCAAACGTTGTTTGTGGATGTTGCGAACATCGGACATACACGTTTTGATAACTACGTGATAGTTCACTTAAACGGTTTAGAGTTGAGGCACCAAAGACGTTTTCGAAACATCGCAGAACATATGAGATGTTTCGAGGGCTGAAATTGGGATTTCAGGCTCGTGCCCACGTCAAGAGGTATAAGACCTCCGACAATTTTCTTAGCCTGCAAACTAAGGAAGAAAAGCTCAATCGTTGAGCTTGTGCTTAGATTGTCTGAGTGCAACAATCACTTGAATCGAGTGGGAGTTGATCTTCCAGATGAGATAGTGATGTTTCTCCAAAGTCATTGCCACCAAGCTGCTAGAGCTTCATGATGAACTATAACATATCAGGGATAGATATGATGATCCTTGAAGTATTCACGATGTTTGACACCGCGAAAGTAGAAGTCAAGCAGGAGCATCAATTGTTGATGGTTAATGAAACCACTAGTTTCAAGAAGGGAAAGGGCAAGAAGGGATACTTCATGAAACGGCAAATCAGCTGCTACTCTAGTGAAGAAACCCAAGGTTGAACCCAAACCCGAGACTAAGTGCTTCTGTAATAAGGGGAACAACCACTGGAGCAGGATTACCCTAGATACTTGGTAGAAGAGAAGGCTGGCAAGGTCGATAGAAGTATATTGGATATACATTATGTTAATGTGTACTTTGCTAGTACTCCTAGTAGCACCAGGGTATTAGATACCGGTTCGGTTGCTAAGTGCTAGTAACTCGAAATAAAAGAGATACGGAATAAACGGAGACTAGCTAAAGGTTAGCTAACGATATGTGTTGGAAGTATTTCCAAGTTTGATGTGATCAAACATCGCACGCTCCCTCTACCATCAAGATTAGTATTAAACCTGAATAATTGTCATTTGGTGTTTGCGTTGAGCATAGACATGATTGGATTATGTCTATCGCAATACGGTTATTCATTTAAGGAGAATAATGGTTACTCTGTTTATTTGAATAATACCTTCAATGGTCTTGCACCTGAAACGAATGGTTTATTGAATCTCGATCGTAGTGATACACATTTTCATGCCAAAAGATATAAGATAGTAATGATAGTACCACTTACTTGTGGCACTACCATGTAAGTCATATTGGTATAAAACGCATGAAGAAGCCCCATGTTGATGGATCTTTGGACTCACTCGTTTTTTGAAAAGTTTGAGACATGCGAACCACGTCTATTGGTGTATACGCATGAAGAAACTCCATGCAGATGGATCGTTTGGACTCACTTGATTTTGAATCACTTGAGATATGCAAATCATACCACATGGGCAAGATGACTGAGAAGCCTCGTTTTCAGTAAGATGGAACAAGATAGCAACTTGTTGGAAGTAACACATTTTGATGTGCAGTCCAATGAGTGTTGATGCATGCAGTGAATATCGTTATGTTCTTACTTCACATATGATTCGAGTAGATGTTGAGTATATTTACTTGATGAAACACAAGTCTGAATTATTGAATGGTTCAAATAATTTCAGAGTGAAGTTGAAGATCATTGTGACAAGAGGATAAAATGTCTATGATATGATCATACAGATGAGTATCTGAGTTACAAGCTTTGGCACGCAATTAAGGCATTGTGGAAATTGTTTCACAATTAATACCGCCTGGAACACCATAGTGTGATGGTGTGTCCGAACATCATAGTTGCACCCTATTGGTATGGTGCGTACCATGATGTCTCTTATCGAATTACCACTATCGTTCATGGGTTAGGCATTAGAGACAACCGCACTCACTTTAATGGGGCACCACGTAATTCCGTTGAGACGACACCGTTTGAACTGTGGTTTGGAGAAACCTAAGTTGTCGTTTCTTAAAAGTTTGGGGCTGTGACGCTTATGTGAAAAAGTTTCAGGTTGATAAGCTCGAACCCAAAGCGGATAAAATGCATCTTCATAGGACACCCAAAACAGTTGGGTATACCTCCTAATTCCGATCCAAAAGCAATAGGGATTGTTTCTTGAACCGGGTCCTTTCTCGAGGAAAAGTTTGTCTCGAAAAGTTGAGTGGGAGGATGGTGGAGACTTGATATGGTTATTGAACCATTACTACAACTAGTGTGTAGCAGGGCACAGGAAGTTGTTCCTGTGGAACCTACACCAATTGAAATAGAAGCTTATGATAGTGATCATGAAACTTCGGATCAAGTCACTACCGTACCTCGTAGGGTGACAAGGATGCGTACTGCTTCAGAGTGGTACAGTAATCCTGTCTTGAAGGTCATGTTGCTAGACAACAATGAACCTACGAGCTATGGAGAAGCGATGGTGGGCCCAAATTCTGACAAATGGTTAGAAGCCATGAAATCCAAGATAGGATCCATGTATCAGAACAATGCATGGACTTTGGTGGACTTGCCCAATGATCGGCAAGCCATTGAGATAAATGGATCTTTAAGAAGAAGACGGACGTGGATGGTAATGTCACCATCTATGAAGCTCGACTTGTGGCGAAGAGTTTTTCACAAGTTCAAGGAGTTGACTACGATGAGATTTTCTCATCCGTAGCGATGCTTAAAGTCCGTCGGAATCACGTTAGCATTAGCTGCATTTATGAAATCTGGCAGATGGATGTCGAAACGAGTTTCCTTACCAGTTTTCGTAAGGAAAGGTTGTATGTGATACAATCAGAAAGGTTTTGTCGATCCTAAGGATGCTAAAAGGTATGCTAGCTCCAGCGATCCTTCCATGGACTGGAGTAAGCATCTCAGAGTTGGAATATGCACTTTGATAAGATGATCAAAGATTTTTGGTTTATACAAAGTTTATGAGAAACTTGTATTTCCAAAGAAGTGAGTGGGAGCACTATAGAATTTCTGATGAGTATATGTTGTTGACATATTGTTGATCAGAAATGATGTAGAATTTCTAGAAAGCATATAGGGTTATTTGAAAGGTGTTTTTCAATAGAAAACCTGGATTAAGCTGCTTGAACATTGAGCATCAAGATCTATGAGGATAGATCAAAAAACGCTCAATAGTACTTTCAAATGAGCACATACCTTGACATGATCTTGAAGGTGTTCAAGATGGATCAATCAAAGAAGGAGTTCTTGCCTGAGTAGTAAGGTACGAAGTTAAGAGTTAAAGCTCGACCACGGTAGAAAAGAGAGAAAGGACGAAGGTCGTCCCCTATGCCTTAGACGTAGGCTCTACAGTATGCTATGCTGTGTACCGCACCTGATGTGTGCCTTGCTACATATCTGGCAAGAGGGTACAAAGGTGATCAAGGAGTGGATCACTAGATAGCGGTCAAAATTATCCTTAGAGGAATAAGGATATGTTTCTCGATTATGGAGGTGATAAAGAGTTCGGCGTAAAGGGTTACGTCGATGCAAGCTTGAACACCTATCCGAATGACTCTCAGTAGCAAAACAGATACGTATAGTGGAGCAACCATTTGGAATAGCTCCAAGTGGAGCGTGGAAGCAGCATTTACAATATGACCTAGAGATTTGCGAAGTACATACGGATCTGAATGTTGCAGAACCGTTGACTAAAACTTCTCTCACAAGCAAAACATGATCAAACCCTAGAACTCATTGAGTCTTAATCACATGATGATGTGAACTAGTTTAATGGCACTAGTAAACTCTTTGGATGTTGGTCACATGGCGATGTGACCTGTGAGTGTTAATCACATGGCGATGTGAACTAGATTATTGACTCTAGTGCAAGTGGGAGATTGTTGGAAATATGCCCTAGAGGCAATAATAAATTAGTTATTATTATATTTCCTTGTTCATGATAATCGTTTATTATCCATGGTATAATTGTATTGATAGGAAACTCAGATACATGTGTGGATACATAGACAACACCATGTCCCTAGTAAGCCTCTAATTGACTAGCTCGTTGATCAATAGATGGTTACGGTTTCCTGACCATGGACATTGGATGTCGTTGATAACGGGATCACATCATTAGGAGAATGATGTGATGGATAAGACCCAATCCTAAGCCTAGCACAAAGATCGTAGTTCGTATGCTAAAGCTTTTCTAATGTCAAGTATCATTTCCTTAGACCATGAGATTGTGCAACTCCCGGTTACCGTAGGAATGCTTTGGGTGTACCAAACATCACAACGTAACTGGGTGGCTATAAAGGTGCACTACAGGTATCTCCGAAAGTCTCTGTTGGGTTGGCACGAATCGAGAATGGGATTTGTCACTCCGTGTGACGGAGAGGTATCTCTGGGCCCACTCGGTAGGACATCATCATAATGTGCACAATGTGATCAAAGAGTTGATCACGGGATGATGTGTTACGTAACGAGTAAAGAGACTTGCCGGTAACGAGATTGAACAAGGTATCAGTATACCGACGATCGAATCTCGGGCAAGTACTATACCGCTAGACAAAGGGAATTGTATACGGGATTGATTGAGTCCTTGACATCGTGGTTCATCCGATGAGATCATCGTGGAACATGTGGGAGCCAACATGGGTATCCAGATCCCGCTGTTGGTTATTGACCGGAGAACGTCTCGGTCATGTCTGCATGGTTCCCGAACCCGTAGGGTCTACACACTTAAGGTTCGATGACGCTAGGGTTATAAAGGAAGTTTGTATGTGGTTACCGAATGTTGTTCGGAGTCCCGGATGAGATCCTGGACATCACGAGGAGTTCCGGAATGGTCCGGAGGTAAAGATTTATATATGGGAAGTCTTGTTTTGGTCGCCGGAAAAGTTTCGTGCATTATCGGTATTGTACCGGGAGTGCCGAAAGGGGTCCAGGGGTCCACCAGGGGTCCACCTGCCCCGGGGGGGCACATGGGCTGTAGGGGTGTGAGCCTTGGCCTATATGGGCCAAGGGAACCAGCCCCAAGAGGCCCATGCGCCAAGAGATAAGGGAAAGGAAGAGTCCTAAAGGGGGAAGGCACCTCCTAGGTGCCTTGGGGAGGATGGACTCCTCCCTAGCCGCACCCTTCCTTGGAGGAAGGGCCAAGGCTGCGCCCCCCCCCCCTCTCCCTTGCCCCTATAAATAGTGGAGGGGAGGGAGGGCAGCCGCACCTAAAGCCCTGGTGCCTCCCTCCCTCCCGTGACACCTCCTCCTCTCCCGCAGGTGCTTGGCGAAGCCCTGCGGGATTGCCACGCTCCTCCACCACCACCACGCCGTTGTGCTGCTGCTGGATGGAGTCTTCCTCAACCTCTCCCTCTCTCCTTGCTGGATCAAGGCATGGGAGACGTCACCGGGCTGTACGTGTGTTGAACGCGGAGGTGTCGTCCGTTCGGCACTAGGATCTCCGGTGATTTGGATCACGACGAGTACGACTCCTTCAACCCCGTTCTCTTGAACGCTTCCGCTTAGCGATCTACAAGGGTATGTAGATGCACTCTCCTTCCCCTCGTTGCTGGTTTCTCCATAGATAGATCTTGGTGACACGTAGGAAAATTTTGAATTTCTGCTACGTTCCCCAACAATAAGGAGATGCGATTCTATGATTAACATCATACTTAGCCAGCATCTTACAGAAAGCACCATGAATAAAATGTGAACCACCATCAGTCATAAGATATCTAGGGACTCCAAACCTCGGAAAAATAACTTCTTTAAGCATTTTAATAGAAGTTTTATGATCAGCACTACTAGTTGGAATAGCTTCTACCCACTTAGTAACGTAATCAATAGCAACTAAAATATGTGTATATCCATTAGAGGCAGGAAAAGGTCCCATATAATCAAAGCCCCAAACATCAAATGGTTCAATAACAAGAGAATAATTCATAGGCATTTCTTGATGTCTACTAATATTACCAATTCTTTGACATTCATCACAAGATAAGACAAACTTACGAGCGTCTTTGAAGAGAGTAGGCCAATAAAAACTGGATTGCAATACCTTATGTGCAGTTCTATCTCCAGCGTGGTGTCCTCCATACGATTCAGAGTGACACTTGCGTAGGATCTGTTCCTGTTCATGCTCAGGTACACAACGTCTAATAACACCATCTACTCCTTCTTTATAAAGGTGTGGGTCATCCCAGAAGTAATGTCCTAAATCATAAAAAAACTTTTTCTTTTGCTGGTATGTGAAACTAGGTGGTATAGATTTAGCAACAATGCAATTAGCATAATTAGCATACCAAGGAGCAGTACAAGAAGCATTAACGATTGCTAATTGTTCATCAGGAAAGCTATCATCAATAGGTAGTGGGTCATCAAGAACATTCTCTAACCTAGACAAGTTGTCTGGAACGGGGTTCTCAGCTCCCTTTCTATCAATAATATGCAAATCAAATTCTTGGAGCAAGAGAACCCATCTAATAAGTCTAGGTTTAGCATCTTTTTTTCCATAAGATATTTAATAGTAGTATGATCAGTGTGAATAGTAACTTTAGGATCAACAATAAAAGGTCTGAACTTATCACATGCAAACACAACTGCTAAGAACTCTTTTTCAGTAGTAGCATAATTTCTCTGGGAAGTATCAAGAGTTTTACTAGCATACTAGATAACATTCAATTTCTTATCAACTATTTTCCCTAGAACAACACCTACAGCATAATCACTAGCATCACACATAATTTCAAAGGGTAAATTCCAATCAGGTGGCTGAACAATAGGTGCAGTGATCAAAGCTTTCTTAAGTATTTCAAATGGTTCTACACAATCATCATCAAAGACAAAAGGAATATCTTTTTGCAATAAATTAGTTAGAGGCCTAGAGATTTTAGAAAAGTCCTTAATGAACCTCCTATAAAAACCTGCATGACCAAGGAAACTTCTTATACCTTTTATGTCCTTGGGACATAGCATCTTTTCAATAGCATCAACTTTAGCTTTATCAACTTCAATACCTCTCTCGGAAATCTTATGCCCCAAGAACAATGCCTTCATTAACCATAAAGTGGCACTTTTCCCAATCCAACACGAGACTAGTGTCTTCACATCTCTGCAAAACTCGATCAAGGTTGCTCAAGCAATCATCAAAATAGGACCCATAAATGGAGAAATCATCCATGAATACCTCACAAATCTTTTCACAAAAGTCAGTGAATATAGCCATCATGCATCTTTGAAAGGTAGAAGGTGCATTACATAAACCAAAAGGCATACGTCTATAAGCAAAAGTACCAAAAGGGCAAGTAAAAGTATTTTTTGATTGATGCTCCGCTGACACAGGTATTTGAGAGAAACCAGAATAACCATCTAGAAAGCAGAAATGTGTATGTTTGGATAGTCTTTCTAGCATTTGATCAATAAAAGGTAAAGGGCAATGATCTTTCTTAGTAGCTTTATTTAACTTACGGAAATCAATTACCATCCTATAACATGTAATAATTCTTTGCGGGGTCAATTCATCTTTATCATTAGGAACGACAGTAATACCTCCCTTCTTAGGAACGCAATGGACAGGACTTACCCAATCACTATCAGCAACGGGATAAATTATACCTGCCTCAAGGAGCTTTAGTATATCCTTTCTTACCACTTCTTTCATCTTAGGATTCAATTGTCATTGAGGATATCTAACTGGTTTGGCATCTTTCTCCACTTTTATCTTGTGTTGACACAGAGTGGGACTAATGCCCTTAAGATCATCCAGAGTGTACCCAATAGCAGCATGGTGCTTCTTCAGAGTTTTCAATAATCCTTCCTCTTCTTGCTCTGAAAGGTTAGCACTAATAATAGCAGGATATATTTTATTTTCATCAAGATAAGCATACTTAAGATTATTAGGTAATGGTTTGAGCTCAAACACGGGATCACCCTTGGGTGGAGGGGGGTCCCCTAGGATTTCAACAGGTAAGTTGTGTTTCAGAATAGGACCCTGTTGAAGGAATACTTTATCTATTTCCCTTCTTTCATTCATAAACATATCACTTTCATGGTCTAGCAAATATTGTTCTAACAGATCAGTGGGAGGCACGGCAATAGAAGCAAGACCAATAATCTCATCCTTACTAGGTGATTCTTTATCATGAGGTTGTCTACGAAACTTAGCAAAATTAAACTCATGAGACATATCCCCTAAGCCAATTGTAACAACATCCTTATTGCAATCAATCCTAGCATTAACAGTATTCAAGAAGGGTCTACCAAAAATAATGGGACAAAAGTCATCTTGTGGGGAACCAAGAACAAGAAAATCAGCAGGATATTTAACTTTCCCACACAAGACTTCAACATCTCTAACAATCCCAACTAGCTTAATGGTATCCCTATTGGCAAGCTTAATAGTAACATCAATACCTTCTATTTCAGCAGGTGCAATGTCATGCATAATTTCTTTATATAAGTTAGGGTATTACACTAGCACTAGCACCCATATCACATAAACCATGATAACAATGATCTCCTATTTTAACAGAAATAATAGGCATGCCTACAACAGGTCTATGTATCTTAGCATCAGGTCTAGCAATATTAGCAGTCTCACCATAGAAATAAATAACATGCCCATCTAAATTATCATCCAAGAGATCTTTAACCATAGCAATACTAGGTTCAACTTTGATTTGCTCAGGAGGTGTATAAGTCCTAGTATTACTCTTACGAACAACAGTCGAAGTTTTAGCATGATCCTTTATCCTAACAGGAGAAGGAGGTTTCTCAACATAAGTAGTACAAACAACAGGATCATTATAAGTGCCAGTCTTTTCTTCAACTGTAATAGGTGCAACTACTTTTACTTCAATGGGAGGATTATATTTAAACCACTTCTCCTTAGGGAGATCAACGTGAGTAGCAAAAGATTCACAAAAAGCAGCTACTATCTCAGAGTCAAGTCCATATTTAGCGCTAAATCCACAAAAAGCATCGATATCCATACAAGATTTAACACAATCTAACTTAGGTGTTATACCTGACTCCTTACTATCGTCGGAACCCCAATCTTCAGAGTTGCATTTAATTCTTTCCAATAAATCCCACTTGAATTCAGTAGTCTTTAGCATATAAGAACCAGCACAGGAAGTATCAAGCATGGTGCGATCATTGAGAGAAAGCCGAGCATAAAAGTTTTGAATAATCATTTCTCTTGAGAGCTCATGATTGGGGCATGAATATAACATTGACTTAAGCCTCCCCCAAGCTTGAGCGATACTTTCTCCTTCACGAGGCCAGAAATTATATATGTAATTACGTTCACGATGAACAAGATGCATAGGATAGAACTTCTGGTGAAATTCCAACTTCAGTCGTTTGTAATTCCAAGATCCTGTATCATCGCATAGCCTATATCATGTCAATGCATATCCCTTCAAAGATAAAGGGAAGACCTTCCTTTTTACAACATCATCGGGAATACCTGCAAGCTTAAATAATCCAAAAACTTCATCCACAAAGATAAGGTGTAAATCGGGATGCAATGTTCCATCTCCTGCAAAGGGATTAGCTAGCAGTTTCTCTATCATACCCGAAGGAATCTCAAAGTAAATATCAGTAGGTTCAGTAGGTTGAGGAGCAACTCTTTGCTCCACTGGTCGGGGTGAAGATACCCCGAACAAGCCCCTCAAAGGATTAGTTTCCATAGTAACAAGTGATAGAAAATTTAAGCACACTATATAAATGTTTCCTTACCAAGTTCCACTCACCAAAGGCGCTTCACTCCCCAGCAATGGCGCCAGAAAAGAGTCTTGATGACCCACAAGTATATGGATCTATCGTAATCCTTTCGATAAGTAAGAGTGTCGAACCCAATGAGGAGCAGAAGGAAATGACAAGCGGTTTTCAGTAATGTTTTCTCTGCAAGCACTAAAATTGTAGGTAACAGATAGTTTTGTGATAAGATAATTTGTAACGAGTAACAAGCAATGAAAGTAAATAAAGTGCAGCAAGCTGGCCCAATCCTTTTTGTAGCAAAGGACAAGCCTGGACAATTTCTTATAATGAGAAAAGCGCTCCCGAGGACACATGGGAATTATTGTCAAGCTAGTTTTCATCATGCTCATATGATTTGCGTTCGGTACTTTGATAATTTGATATGTGGGTGGACTGGTGCTTGAGTACTGCCCTTACTTGGGCAAGCATCCCACTTATGATTAACCCCTATTGCAAGCATCCGCAACTACAAAAGAAGTATTAAGGTAAACCTAACCACAGCATTAGACATATGGATCCAAATTAGCCCCTTACGAAGCAACGCATAAACTAGGGTTTAAGCTTCTGTCATTCTAGCAACCCATCATCTACCTATTACTTCCCAATGCCTTCCTCTAGGCCCAAATAATGGTGAAGTGTCATGTAGTTGACGTTCACATAACACCACTAGAGGAGAGACAACATACATCTCATCAAAATATCGAACGAATACCAAATTCACATGACTACTAATAGAAAGACTTCTCCCATGTCCTCAGGAACAAACGTAACTACTCACAAAGCATATTCATGTTTAGAATCAGAGGAGTATTAATATGCATTAAGGATCTGAACATATGATCTTCCACCAAGTAAACCAATTAGCATCAACTACAAGGAGTAATCAACACTACTAGCAACCCACAGGTACCAATTTGTGGTTTTGATACAAGATTGGATACAAGAGATGAACTAGGGTTTTGAGAGGAGATGGTGCTGGTGAAGATGTTGATGGAGATTGACCCCCTCCCGATGAGAGGATCGTTGGTGATGACGATGGTGCTGATTTCCCCCTCCCGGAGGGAAGTTTCCCCGGCAGAACAGCTCTGTCGGAGCCCTAGATTGGTTCCGCCAAGGTTCCGCCTCGTGGCGGCAGAGTTTCGTCCCGTAAGCTTGCTTATGATTTTTTCCAGGGTAAGAGCCTTCATATAGCAGAAGATGGGCACCGGAGGGCCACCAGGGGCCCCAGGAGATAGGGGCGCGCCCCCCACCCTCCTGGCCAGGGTGTGGGCCCCCTCTGGTGTTTTCTTCGCTCAATAATTCTTATTAATTCCAAAAATAACTTTCGTGGAGTTTCAGAATTTTTGGAGTTGTGCAGAATAGGTTTCCAATATTTGCTCCTTTTCCAACCAGAATTCCAGCTGTCGGCATTCCCCCTCTTCATGATAAACCTTGTAAAATAAGAGAGAATAGCTATAAATATTGAGACATAATGTGTAATAACAGCCTATAATGCAATAAATATTGATATAAAATCATGATGCAAAATGGACGTATCACTAGTCAGTAGGGGATGGGCCCCCCATCATTGACAGATTAGGCTAATTAGGGTTTAATTAAGTTAACTAGTGATTAGGTTATTCTAGTCAAGATTAATTAAGTTAATTAATTCTTTAATTAATTAAATTTATTATTATTATTTTAATTAACTTTTTTCAGAAAACGTCCAGGGGGTGGTGCCCCATGTCAGTGGCCCAGGGGTCCTTAGCGGTGCGAGCGCTAGTGGGTGCTAGCAGGCAGCGGAGCGGGCGTAGCCCGGCCTGGCGCAGCGGGAGCCCGTCCGCTGCCTCCGGCGCGGCCAACGGGGGTGAAGCACGACGAGTCGGGGCACGCGCTCGCCGGCAGGCGACGACGGCGCAGGCCGGCGCGAGACAGGGGAGGGGAGCAGCGGCAGCGGCATGAGCAGGGGGTGGGCGCAGCCGGGGAAGTAACAGTCGCAGTGGTTGCAGCAGTAGGCGGAGGAGGAGGCCAGGGCCGGAGCGGCAGGCGGCAGGAAGCGGGCGTGCCCGGCGCAGTTGGCCAGCGCGGGCGTGGCCGCGTGTGGAGGCGCGTGCGTGTGCGGTGGCTGTCGTGGCGGAGCAGTGGAGAAGGGCGCGGGAGCGCGAGCGAGGCGCACGAGGGGCGCGGTGAGTGCACGCTCACCGCGAGCGCAGCTGCAGGCCGATCCAGCGATGGCAAGGAGAGGGCAAAGAGAAGCAGAGGACGGGGGCCTCACCACGGGACGTAGGGAACTGGTAGTAGGGCTCGTGGAGGAGGTCGGGGACGCGTCCAGCGAGGAGGAGATGAGGACGACGGGGCGGCGGGCGATCCGGGCGGCGACGGTGGTCGTCAACGACGGGCACAAGGCGTCCGGGGCAACGGGATCGGGATCGATCTCGATCTAGAACAGGGGGAGAGAGCGAGTGGGGGGAGGAAGTGGGAGCGAGTGGGGGAGGGGGTTAGGGTTTCGGGGGGATATGGCACGGCTGGGACGAAGCCCAGTGAGGGGGGGGGGGCTTTTTCCTCTTTTTTTGTTTGTTTCTTTTCCTTTTTCTTTTGTATTTTATATTTTTATTTTTCCTACTTTTT
This sequence comes from Triticum dicoccoides, assembly GCF_002162155.2. Taxonomy (NCBI): domain Eukaryota; kingdom Viridiplantae; phylum Streptophyta; class Magnoliopsida; order Poales; family Poaceae; genus Triticum; species Triticum dicoccoides. The sequence goes on along the minus strand of NC_041385.1, from coordinate 506,635,556 downwards.
TATACTAATTTGAACGAACAAATGGATTTTGTTAATTGTGCCACTTAGCACAATAATATTAGGTATTATTAGGAGTTCGTAGAAAAGGTTGCAAATTATTTCAAACAATTTGCAAATTTATTTAAGTTGAGATTGTTCCATGAAGAGCTTTACGGGTCAGTTAAAAAAAATCTTAGGGTCACTTTAACATTCTGAACAATATTGATCCTTTCATGAAAAATTGTTAGTGAATATTTTCAACCCATGGAACATTTTTATTTCACCTTCAAAGAATTTAATTGTTTGACTTGTTTTTGGAATTTGAATTTGAATCGAGTTTGGATCAAAGTGAGGTTTAGCAACATTAATCGGATGACATGGCACTGTTAGCAGCGGGTTACCGTAGCTTAATTATCTGGGCGTCACACTCAGTAAGTGGTTGTTTAAGCTACTTATGGAAGAGGGTGTTCGACTAACTCTTTTTTTTTCATTTTGCGAGAAAACTTTCGATCTATTTATCTTCAATCATGGCATTACATCAAAATAAAAAATAACACAAATTACATCCAAATCCGTAAACCACCTAGCAACGATTGCAAGCATTGAAGTGAGCCGAAGGCACGATGTCGTCATCGCCCCTCCCTCGCTGGAGCTGAGCAAAACTTGTTGTGATAGATAGTCGAGAAGTTGTCGTTCTAAGGCCTCATAGTACTAGCGCACCAGAACAACAACCGTTGCCGATAAAGAGACGCATAGACCGAAAGGATCCAACTTGAAGACACGAATGTAGACAAACGACGGTTGGTTCTGAGTCGATCCACCAAAGATACCCACCGACCGAATCCCACGAGATCCGCCGGAGACACATGGCAAACTCTACTGCACAATAAGTATCTAGGAGAAAAAGTGGTGTCCTAGGCATTTTTGAAGCCCGATAACTCGCAATTTCGGGCCAACCTAATGGCAACAAAGATGCATATTTCCCGCTTTGGTTCTTTTGCGATAAATGACGGCTTAGAGATACCTTTCCGGGAGGATAAGTGGCTTGAAAGCACTACTCCGGAAACAGAATTCAACTTTGTGCCGTATTATTCACGATAACAATCATAACCTTGCACATGTGCCCAGCTCCTCCTCACCGGATGTTCCATTTAGTAGTATTTTGGTTGGCCCCCGTCTTATTATATGGCAACATTTCTTATCCTATTTGGAATCAGTTAACCTAACACAATGATGGGATGATTTTTGTTGGAAACTCACTACATGTGGGTCATTCACTATCGACTCTATGTACCATGCACTCATGCACTTAGAGATTCTAATGGATAATATTAAACAAATAAGTAAAAGTACAATTAAAAAAGATTTTTCATGTGATATCTTTGGATGGAAGTTGTCACTAGCATGGAAGGAAGAACTATAGCTTTTGTTCTCATGATGAGATAATCAAACACTTCTTCTTCCATTGCAAGTTTGCGTGTTCTACATGGTCAGTCATGTAAATAGCTTCCAATTTGTATTTTTCCACCAGTGTTGCCAATATATATGGTCACTAGCTTGATAGAATATCGAATAAGTTTAACACGGTAATAAGGGTGGGAGCGTATGCCTTATTACGGTCGATTTGGCTAAGTAGAACTGATTTTGTTTTTAATGAAAAAAGCTATTATTCATTCCAGGTTATTTTCTGTTGTATGCACTGGTTTGTACGTGCTATGCTACACTGAGCAGAGTACCAATCGATGTTCAAGACCATGGGGTATATGGTTAAAGCGGGTGGAGAGTGAGGTTTTTATCCAACATGGATGATGACAACATAATCTCCAAATCGATCCACCTCCTCCTTCGGCGAAGGCTTAATGTCGGTTTCATACAACTTTATTGTTACCAATATATTAGTTTTTTAGTTGGACTTGTTAGTTTTTCTTGTGCATCCTTGCTTTGTAGAAGCTGGATATCACTTTCAGTGCTTTGGATCGGTTTGATGCTATATTTTAAATTAAGAGAGAGTCTCATCTAGATGTGACATAGTTATGTCACATCTAAGTTTGACATAAACGCCACTTCAGTCGTGCTTGTTTGTTTTCCTTTCCTTTTGGGTTTACACCCGACCAGGGTTTCTTCAACGGAGAATTTTAGAAACCAGACGGTTTTCGAAAGATTCGGTGAAGCCCGAAAATTTGCGGTAACTTTCCAAAAAAATTGAATGTAAACGGCTGAATGAGGTCTAGTAGGGCTCGTATGCATATGTTTGAGAGGATGGCATTTTTTTCATAATGGCATGTCAATTTTATTTTTGGGTCTTGTCTACATAAAGCAGTTTATCGACGAGGTGGCAGTTTTATAAAGTAGCACGACAAAAGAAATTCAAGGCATGGCATTTGTAAATTTATATATTTGTCCACTTTTTGTTCATGGCATTTTTTTATCTAGACGATGGCACTTTTAAAGTTTAGCCTGGCAATTTTCATTTTGTAGATCATACTCATTGTAAATTTATAAAATTATTAGAGAGATGGCAGTTTTAATAAAGTAGTGTTGCATTTTTTCATCAATTGGATCTTGGCAATTAGGGCCTTCTTTTGTTGATGGCAATTTTTTTCAAAAAAAAAGGTTACACAGATGCTATCTGACGATCGTTCGCTAGGAGGCCAACTCCACTGAACGGCTTCCCTGTCGCACGTGTGGATCTTGTGGAGTTGTCATTCTAAGGCAATTCCCGGCAAACACACATTTTTATATCCAGAAAATCACAAGCAAGGTGCAATTACGGGGTTTTGAACTCTCCACCTTGTGTGCATGTGGGGCACATCTTTCCACTAGATCGAGAGAGGGGTTGTGAAGGGTAAGAGCAACTCTAGCAAAACCCGCATCCCGCCAGCCCGCAAAATGCGTTTGCAGTTTGCGGAAAACAGCTATTGCGGGCCAGGAAAGACAGTCGTAGATTTAGACCCCTAAAATGGATCCGTATAAAAGTATATTTGCTAAATATGCTTTTATACGGGTCGGCTTTGCGGTGTCTGCTCTTACACCGCTTTCGGCCCGCAAAAATATCAAATCCGACATAATACAACAAACGGAAGCAAACTAAATAATTATTTAAATTCAACACAATACAACAATCATCCACATTACAAATAATTATTCAAATCTTAAATAATGCAATACAATACTTGTGATGAGTACAAATACAAATGAATACAAAAAGGAGTCATTGTCCAACCCTTTGCTAATGGTGCTCAATGAGATCCTCGTGAAATTGAAAATGTGTGTCTTTCAATCTCCTTGTATGTCTGAAGAAAAGCTCTAATGCGGTTAGGGTCTCTAACTGGTTTGACACGGTTACCCATATTGTCGTAGAAGAATTCCAAGTTCATTGCTCTCTCATCTTCAAGAATCATATTATGAAGGATAACACAGCATGTCATGATATTTTTCAAGGTTTTCTTATCCCAAAAACGAGCAGGACCACGGACAATGGCAAACCTAGATTGCAAAACACCGAATGCTCTTTCATTGTCTTTTCCGGCTGCCTCTTGCACCCTTGCAAATTCACACTGTTTTTTAGTTTTGGGTTCTTTGATGCTCTTGACAAATGTGCACCAAGGAGGGTATATACCATCTGCAAGATAGTACCCTTTTGTGTATTCATGCCCATTGATAGTGTAGTTGCAAGCAGAAGCATCACCACTAGCAAGTCTAGCAAACAAATGAGACCGTTGCAAAACATTGATATCACTAAGAATGCCCAACATACCAAAGAAGCAATGCCAAATTCATAAATCCTCGGATGCTACGGCCTCTAACACAATTGTTGCATCACGAGACTTGCCACAATACATTCCTTGCCATGTCTTCGGGCAATTTTTCCATGTCCAATGCATACAATCAATGCTACCTAGCATGCCAGGCCAACCTCTCCTTTCATTAGATGCCATCAATTTTTTTGTGTCATCCTTGTTGGGTGCCTGAAGATACTCAGGACCAAAGACACGGATGATCACTTTTGTAAATCTACGCACGAACTTAATTGTAGTATCTTCACCAATGCGAAGGTACTCATCGGCATAGTCAGCCGGAACGCCATATGCAATCACCCGCATAGCTGCGGAGATTTTTTGATATGCACTAAATCCCTTTAAGCCCGCAACATTTCTTCTTTGAGTAAAATACCGGCAATTTGCCTCGCAAGCTTGAACAATTTTCACAAAAAGAGATCGGCGCATTCGGTACCTTCTCCGGAAGAGGTGTGATGGATATGTAGGATTCTCCGCGAAGTACTCTTGCATCAATATCTCGTTCCCAAGATGACGATTCCGAGGAATGCAAAGACGCCCGACGGTCGATCCTCGCCTTCTCTTCCGGTTCTCGTCGTCGTGCTCCTTCACGACAAGTGCCATGACTAATGTCCGCTGCCGAAAGTTTGCAAGCATGGTCTCAACATCCGAGTCGTCCGAATCGGACGAATCGGTGAGCAAGAACTTCTCGCACGGGCTCAAATCCATCTACATGCATATCGGTGCGTCAATCAGCTATACCGCTTGCTCGCAAAAGTCACAAAATACGCACTAACCGATGGAGGATGCGACGGCTGATCCCGGGCAGCGACGAGGGGCGGGCTCGACGGTGGTCGATCCCTGGCGGTGGTAGCAACGAGGGCGCCGCTCTTCTCGCCGGATCCGGGGGGTTGGTGCAGCGTGACAGCGCGCGAGGGTGGGGCACGACCCACAGCGCGATTCTGCCCGTAGATTTGGCCGGAATCGCCGGCGGCGAGCGGGCGGAAGCAAGGGCGGTCAGTGGCGGAAGGGGGTGGGGAAAATGTGCGCGGGCTAAAATGTTCCTTCCGCCAACTACTTCTCGGTGATGCAGGGCACCGCAGCTGCGGCGGGGAAACCCGCGTATTTGCGGGTTGGGGCCGAGATTTTGCCGCGCCCCCTAAAAGTTTTTGCGGGCCAGGGCTATATGTGGGGTCTGATCGGGCAGGTTTTTCCGCCTCTACCCGCATTTTGGCGGTTATTTTCCGGGTCGGGGGCGCATACGGGGTCTCCTAGAGTTGCTCTAAGTATCAGGTGCCAACTCATAAATGCTTCCATGCTATCAACTTAAAAAATTGAATTTAGACATTTTAAAAAATATGAAAAAAGCATGGATGTCGATGACATATATGTAGACATCCTTAAAAATTCAGATCCAAAGTTGAAATATACACTGAAAAATAAAAAAGACAAATCTTTCATGAATAGTGTGAAAAGAAGACAAGCAAAAATGACACTATATGACACCATTCATGTTTGAATTTGTCATTTTTGTTTCTTCATGTGTATTTCGAATTTTAATCTGAGTTTTTGAGGGGTTGTCGACATAGGTGTTGTGAACATACATGATTATTTTTAATATTTTTTTGAAATGTTTGTATTTGAAAATTTTAAACTGGTATCGTGGGAGCATGTGAGGGTTGGTATTACTGTATATTCTCCCGGTTGTGGAAATTATTTTTATACTTTTATATGTATATTTTTTAAGATAATTTATTTTTTTTTATTTATCAAAAAGTTCTGATTATATTTTTTTAGTTTCTCACATGATTGCTTTATTATTTATAGCCTGTCATTTATTATTATTAATAACATGGCATTTTTCGTTTTTAAAAGGATGGCATTTTTTTTGTTAGTAAGAGGGTGATAATTTTAGTATTTAGAGGGTGAAATTTTAATTTTTAATGGTATGGCAGTTTTATTACTAAGAGCATGGCATTTTTATTAGTAATAGGATGGCACCTTTTTGTTTATTGTGAGGATGGCTTTTTTGTTATTAAGAGCATGACAAATTATTTTTTAGAGGATGCCATTTTTATTTTTAATAGCATGGTTGTTATCTTACTTAAAACACATTATTTTATTTTAATGGCATGGAATTTTTATTATTTGAAGTATGGCATTTATTGGAAATTGTATGTCATTTTTATTATTGAGAGGATGCATTTTTATTTTTGATGGCATGGCAATTTTATTATTTTAGAGGATGGTATTTTTTATTTTTTACACCATAATTGTTTTCTAATTTGCAAAAAAAGTTAAAAAAAATTGGGTGATAACTTGAAAGGTGGCAACCTTAGTGGGTGTAAATAAATAGGCTCATTTTCAAAAAAGGAAAAAAAATCCTACTATGTTTGTTGTTGGTGGCATTTTTTCTAAATAAAAAGTTAATTGCACCTCTCAGTTTGTCGGGGGTCAGGCTGGACCCCCCAATATAGTGAATGGTCAAGGGAGGCTGAAACATTCGCTATAGGGTGCCTCCCTGAGCAAATGAAATTGC
>NC_041385.1:506609714-506628735 GCF_002162155.2 Triticum dicoccoides | reverse complement strand
GATTGGTCGCCAGGTATTGGTGTCCAAAAGATAAATGGGCCTCCATGTCAACCAGGGGTCGCGCTAGAGTGAACGAAGAGTGAATCTCCTGAAACATTCGATGGAGGCCCAATTCACGAGCGAATGAATCGTTCGTTAGAGGGCAGCCGCTTAGTTGACGTACCCCAGATATTAGCTTGAATCCTATTTGCCGCCCTTACCGCCAGTTATAAGCATATCTACAAACTAGTGCACACCCTCCCCCTTCACCTTGGGCTCGACTCATTATTTCTTTCTTTGATTCTCGACAGCTCATGTATCACACGTGAATGGGCCACAGTCGCTTTTGTTTTCTCTCTATACGTTTCCAGTTGGTTACAAAACCTTCTGGAATCTTTTAGAAGCTTCCGACCTTTTTATTTGTTTTGCATCTGGTTTTTCCATTTTCTTTTTCTGAAATTTCTTTTTTATTTTACCTTTTCTTTTCTTCCATTTTGTGATTTTTTTCAATTGTGTCAACTTTTATCAAGTTCACGAACTTTTTAAAATTGATGAACTTTTTTTGAAATCAGTGAATTTTTTTCAAATCCAACTAATATTTCTTGGTTGTGCGATTTTTTTCAAATTTGATTTTTCTAAAATCCATGCTTTTTTGGAACATTTTTTTAAAATGCATGATCTTGTTTTGATATCACTTTTTTTTAATGTGTGAACTATTTCCATATCCACAAACTTTTTTCAAATCCTGCAATTTTTTTAAATCATGAACTTTTTAAAGTTTATGAACTTATTTCAAATCCCCAAAGATTTTCTGAACCCTTGATCTTTTTCAAATTTTGTTTATTTCCTGTTTTTTTTTAAAGTCAATGGTCTATGGTCAACCAGTCAATGGTGGACCGGTCAACCACGACATGTCAACTGCCGAACTGGCCGACCGGAATACCTCGAGAACAGCCGCATCGCGAGCGCTTGCCTCGATCATGGGCCGGCCTATAGAGCGGGGCGCGTAAGCGTTGGCTCCTCTGCCGGACGCGTTTTAAGTTTCGCGATTTAAGGGCCTCTTTGATTCGCAGGACTGTCGAAATGAAGGAATAGGAAAAATGCAGGAATAGGTTGGCATGTCCCACAGTATCCTACAGAATTTGAAAGAATGTTTGATAGCGCAGGAAAAATAAAGGAATTCTACAAAGAGGTTTGAGTGGATGAAAATTTTCCTTCAAAATGTAGTACAAATGAATCCTATGGAATAATTCCTAAGGATGTCAATCCTACGAATCAAACGAGCATCACAAGAAAAATTCCTAAGGGTTCAAATCCTCTAAAATTCCTATGCAATTCCTTTGAATCAAAGGAGCCCTAAGGGGTCTGCTAGAGATGTTCTAAGGCTCTGGCGAGGAGCCATAAACTGAGCAGGCAGACTCGAAAGAGAACCCGATTCTGTTTCCGTTCGTGAAACGTGCGAGCCCGATTTCCGTTTCAAGTAAGTGTGGCAGATAGGAGTATATAGAGGTGATCGATTTGGATTCATCCGATGCGAACCTTGGTAAGTCGAGCCCGGAACCCATTTGGATTCTAACTCCGAATCGGCGGCAACGGGAACCTGACCGCCAGCAGTGCAATTGCCAACCTTGCTAAGTGGAGCCAGAACCGATTCTGGAGCCCGGAACCTATTCTGATTCTAAACTACGGATCAGCGGCAACGGACACCTGACCGATATATGTAGCACCAAGGTTTACGATTTAGAAGTGGCAACAATTTCGCTCCGTCCGGCCATCGTCGTTTCTTGGATCTATGCCAGTCGTCGTCGGGTCTTGTCATGGCCACGTCATGCCCAGTATCCTCGGCCTCTCGTCATCCTTCCGAACCGGAGCTCATCAAGTCGTACCTCCTCGGTCGGATCACGAAGGACTTGTCATGGGAATTCATCCACGACGCCGACGTCTACACCGCGGACCCGGCCAGCCTCACCGGCAAGTTTCTCGCGGCAAGCGACGACAGTGGTGAGAAAGTGTGGTACTTCTTCTCGCCGGTGAGGCCGAAGAACGTTCGAGGCCAGCGCAAGGCGCGGGCGCTCGAATCCGGGGCGGGATGCTGGCACTCTGAGGCAGGCACGAAGGCCGTGGAGGACGGCGATGGTCACCGCGTGGGATACCGTCAGTTCTTCTCCTTCGTCTTCAAGCACAACGGTCGACGGATCCGGACTGGGTGGTTGATGGTGGAACTCCGGCTCGACCGCCAACAGGGGGAGAACAAGCCGTCGGACCTGGTCTTGTGCAAAATTTACTTGACACCGCGTGCGCCGTCTTCAAGTGCGCATGCCACGAGACGACCTGATGGTGAAGAGACTGGAGGTAAAAGGAAGAACGACTGCCAGAGCCCCGACGAGGCACCTCCAGTAAGACAGTGTCGTTCCCATAATCTGCCTGAAGCAACCTCTTCGAGCAATGTGGTGACCGCCGTGATGGACGATGACGTGCGTTCAGCACGAACGACGCAGCCAGCGAATTCAGCTCCAGCGTCGTCGATGATGCAGTCGCCGCGGGAGAGGTTATCCTATCCGCCGCTCGCAGCCGAAGGCGAGGCCGCGGCAGTTTTTCCTGCTGAGAGCAGCGCCAGTGCAACGCGCATCATGGCGCCACCTTATTTCGTACTTCCTTCCTCGGATTACAGCAGACAAGAAGTATATGTAGTTTGCAGAGGTGACTGCAGTTTAACTCATCAGATTATTAGAGGTGATTGCCGTGTAACCATTACAATTTGTAGGGGCGATTGCCACGTCGCCTGATTTGTACTACCTTGTAACTTTTTTAATTTTTTTTAGTTGTTGATTATTTTTGAGATAGCTAACCGCTTATTCTAAGCGGTTACTACCTCGTAACTAGGACGGAGATGTTTCGCTCTCTGCCGTAGCTGCTACCTGAAGCTCCCCCTCTTTTGGGTTTTTGCTTCTCGGTTTTTGTCATACTCCCTCTGTTTTTAAATATAAGACCTTTTAGATATTTTAACAAGGACTACATATGGATGTATATAAACATATTTTAGAGTGTAGATTCACTCATTTTGCTTCATATAGTCTGTATTTGAATCACTAAAAGGGCTTATATTTAGGAACAGAGGAAATACTAGACAGGTGTATGTGTTGTTGTATTGTCCATCTGTACCAAGAGAACTTGGGTGACCAAGAACTCCGTGATCCTGCATATCCAATGCGATATGGACATGACACAGAGTGAATTGCAAGAAACCACCACATTTGAGGCTTATCTTGCAGAAAACCACCTGGTCGCTAATCATTTGCAAAAATCACCGCGCATTCAGTAAAAGTGTTGCAAAAAGCACTGAACAGGTGATTTAGCCCGTTAAACCATTTTCTGACTAGTGGAACCGGACTGTAAGGAGCTGATTTGGCAACAAATTGACATATACCTCCCTGGATCTTATAAAAGAAAAGCAATCAAGCCCCCCTCCCCCACGGAGGGCATCTCCTTCCTCTCGCCGTGTGTCTATGTTGTCCGAGTACAAGGACACCGTCGAGCGCCGCTACTACACGCTCACCGGGAAGGTCCCCCAGGACGAGGTCATCGAGCGCATCATCTCTGAGGGCCGCGGCGAGGAGATCATGAGCGCCGCAGTCGCCGAGCACGGCAAGGGCGCCGTGCTCGCCGCGTTCAACGAGATCCAGGACCGCCACGACGCCGCCAGGGAGGTGGAGCGCAGCCTCCTCGAGCTCCACCAGGTGTTCCTCGACATGGCCGTCGTCATGGAGGCGCAGGGGGAGAAGATCAACGACATCGCGCACCACGTGAGCAACGCCAGGGACTACGTCCACTCCGGCAACAAGGAGCTCGGCAAGGCCCGCGAGCACCAGCGCGGCAGCCGCAAGTGCCTCTGCATCGGCATCATCCTGCTGCTGCTCCTCATCCTCATCGTCATCGTCCCCATCGCCACCAGCCTCAGGAGGTCATGAGCAACCACACCACACCGGAGTTTGCCCCGATGATCATCTGGACACCTGCATTTGTGTCTATGTTGTTTCGATTTCGTATTCTGCTGCTTCATTCGTTGATTTCCGCTCCCCCAAATGTCTCCTTGTCGTCAGGATTTCCGCTGAGGATCGGCAGCGCGGCGGCGGGATCCGGCCAGGAAGGGCCTGCAGGCAGCGGATCCGGCGGAACTGGAGGCGGCGCGACGAACTGAGAGGGGGCGACGGCCTCGGCTCCTGCAGCAAAACAACGGCGAGGCGGGGAAGCCAGCAGCGGCGCGACACAGCCTCGCGTCGGTGCACCAGCCGCCGTCGGGGCTCGCGGGGTTCGGCCGCGGCGCGCCGTCCGTGCCCGCGCAGCTCGGGGTCACCAAGTTCTCCTACTGCCTCCTCTCCCGCCGCTTCGACGACGACGACGCCGTCAGCGGCGAGCTCGTCCTCGACGCCTCCTCTGCCGGCAAGATGCAGTACGAGCTGCGCCTCTCCACGCGGGGGGCCGCCAGCCGCAACTTCGCCGTGGGATGCAACCTCGAGTCCGTGCACCAGCCGCCGTCAGTGCACCAGCCACGCATCCATGGACCTCCCCGAGCTGTCCCTCCGCTTCAGCGGCGGCGCCGAGATGCGGCTCCCGATCGAGAACTACTTCATGGCGGTGGGCATGGTCCAGGGGGCTGATTGATTTTTTTAAAATCTACTAGGGGTCTGTGTGTGATTATTTTGGGCCCCACCTGTCGGAAACGCCCTCAACCGCGCCAAATTACATGTTCAGTGCAATCTGCAACACTTTTACTGAATGCGCGGTGATTTTTGCAAATGATTAGCGACCAGGTGGTTTTCTGCAAGATAAACTCCAAATGTGGTGGTTTCTTGCAATTCACTCCATGACACATGGTAGCTAGACCCAGCTCCAACTGGATAAAGGATTTGCAAACTGCAACTGACAAACATGAGTTATTACTATTAGGCATAAGCCCGAACATTACAACGGGTCCAAATCTGAAAGCCATAAGCATCCTGAAAGAGCAGATTTCCCTTGAATGTGCCTTCGAATTTGCTATTTCAAATGTAGATAGGAGGAACATCTTCACTCCGACTTAGACCAACTGATTCGAAAAGAACCACAAGTTTCCTGTTGATCCAGCCAAACCACAAGACAGTGTTGGAAATTTTGTTCACATTATCTGAAAATAGAATATGTTGTGTTCAGGACCAGATGGGAAGTGGAAGCACCATCCATTAACAAAAATTTCAACCTCTCTCCGGTAAACCAAAAAACAATGGGTTGCTATTACTTTTAAATAGTGAAGAGTTCATCAAGGGTGTAGGGACACCCGGGAGCTATCACACTTTTCTCAAGTCCTCCTGCGACGCCGCCTATCTTGTCGACGACCTCCAGAACGTGGTCGACTACCCAAGTCTTGTTGTTGCCACGCACGGCAAGGCCCACACCTGTCAGTCCAAGCTGCTCCCGGCTCTTTGGAAGCGGTTGATTGGAGTGCACGGGCTGCTCTTTTCCAATCCATCCAGGATCATGAGATAAATCTTCTGAACAAAGAAACCCGCAGGCTTGGCGTGCTGCTGGACAAGGGCGACCGCCCCCGCTGCCTGATTCGGGAACGTGGACGGTAGTATTTGGGCACGATAAGGAGCTGGATGACATTGTGCGCATGCTCGTCCAGCCGTGTAGCAAGGCTGCTTCAGCTGCAACTGAGATGATGGTCTGCATTTCTAGCGCCGGGGGTATTGGGAAGACAACATTTGCTCAGATGGCATTCAACGATGCAAGAGTCGAGCGGCATTTTGATGTCATATGTTGGGTTTCTGTTTCAACTAGTTCCAACCAAATGGAGCTCGCGACGGAGATCTCAAGGTCCGCCCAACCATCTTGGGATGGCTTTGTAGACAAGATGGGGGATTTCCAAATGCTCAGATGTGAGCTCTGCCAGTTTAAGCACTTGCTAATCTTACAACCTGATCACATTCGGAGGCGTAGCTTGGCAATATGCCAGTTACGTTTGGAATGTTGTTATCCCTCTCAAGCACAAAGTATACTACTTTATTTAATGCAACATTTGTCATCACTATAGGTCGTTTGCATGCTTGATCAAGCAATGCAACATTTTGTCATCACTATAGGTCGTTTGCATTACGCCCTATGGCGACTCCTATGGCGACGCCCGTAAGCGCGCGTGCCCTTGGCGATCGCCGACGGGTTGGTGGGCGCTTCTGGGCGCTGGGCGGAGGAAGACAGTGGGGAGGAAGACGAAGACGGTGGGAGCTCCGGTGGATCGCCGACGTACTCGCCTACTCCTTCGGATGTGATTTGCGAGGCATTCGCCCCCGGGTACGACGAGACGGAGGTGGCGGAGATCGTTGAGGCGGTCGTCCCTCTAGAGGATCCGGCGAGGGTCATGCTACGCGCCGGGGAGAAGCTGCAGTTGCTCCGGCGGATCGTGCATCGGAGGACGGCGGCGAATGCTTCTCGGCCGTGGAAAGGCCCCATTCCCAAGGTTAGTCTCCCAAAACTTACAGTTTTCGATCTGGTGAGACCGGAGGCTTGGACTTTGGTTGTCGGAAGGAAGAAAGGACGTCGTGCGGCGGCCGGCCGGAGGCAGGCGGCGCCGGCGGCGTCGATCGGGATCGCAGCTGCTAGGGCGGCTCGTTTGAATTCTCTGTTGGGCGCATATGGGCCGCCCGTGGCTCCTGGGCCGTCTTCGGCTGGGTATGAGGCCCAGAGCGAAGCGGCTGCGGTTGGGCTGAGGCCGGTTGAGCCGGTTTGTGTTTCGGGCGCTTGTAGCAGTGGGCCGGGAACCGATGGGTATGTGGCCCAGTCTGGTTCAGCCTCGCTAGCGTACATGGGAGACATCGCATGCACGTCCGGTTCGTCATCGCCGTCGCCTGCGCCGTGCCCTAGGGCTTTTGTTCGACGAACGCCGCGTCTTCGTTCGGCGGGGATTGGCCGTGCTCGCCGCATCTTGCCGCTAAGTGCCGTGGAGGAGCTCCATCGCCCGGGAAGAGGCCGGCTGCACCGGGTGGGGTAGGCTGTGCTGGAGGGGCGCCACCGCCAGGCCTGGGCAGCGGCAGGGGTCTTGCGCCACCGCTGGCAGTTGGTGCTGGGCGTGGAGGCGTGAATACGGCAGGCCGAGGAGCTGGAGTCTCTGGTGGGGCGCCTAATGCTGCGGCGGGTCGTGGCGCTAGCGGTATGCCCGCCGCTCGGCCGCCGGCGGCATCTCCGGTGGTCGTGCCTTCGGCCGGACGTGGAGGGCCGGTCCTCGGTCCTCGCCCGGTGGCGCCCGGTGTAGCCGGGGGGGCTGCTGCGGGCCATGGTGCAGCGCCTCCTAGGCCTCCCATGCCGGGGAGTCAGGCGCCGACGACAGGCTTGCAACCTCGGCCGGCTCCACCTCCGCACTTCGTTGCTCGGCCGCCTCAGAATCGGGCTGCGCCGGTGTTGTCGCAGGCGTCGCCGCCGCAGAGCAATGCCGTTGGTCGAGCTTCAGCTACGCCCAGGGGTCAATGGGGGGATGACGGTTATAATGCCTATGGAGCTGGTCAGCACCGGGGTTCTTCGTCCATAGGTGGAGGTCGTGGATATGCTTGGTAGAGCGACGGATCAATGAAGAGGCCGTTTTTGGGTCCTACTGGTGGTTTTGTCGAAGGGGCATCTGGCCCGGGTCATTGGCAGCGGGGTGGTTTCTGCAGTCATCGTGGCGGTCATCGCGGTCGAGGTGGTTGGTACCACCCACGACAACCACCGCCGACCGTGGTTGTCGAGCAGACGACCACTGGCGGGATTACCGAGGAGCCGGTGTTGACCGGTCAGGCTATGAAGGTTGTGACGGCTCTCGCTAATGTTCAGGTTCCAGAGAATGATACTATGGGTGATGTGTCCGTGGATGTGCCGGACAGGGCTGATGCTGATAGGGCATCCAAGTGGGCACGCAAGAAAGAGAAAATGCTTTGCTATCATTGTGGCGATAAGGGTCATTTTATTGCTGAGTGCATGGCTGTGTTATGTGACACTTGTGGTAAGCCAGCACACGAGTCGGGGGAATGCCCTCTTCTGCGAGATCAGGCACCATCTCTCATGATGTATGGAGTGTACTGTGCTGAACTCACGTTCTTTGAATCTCCTAATGAGAGGGAGGTTCCTGATGAGACCCAGAGCATGACTACTGGGATTGTCAAGGTGACCATAGGAGAGGTCTCCGAGACACAGGTTGTGCAGAGGCTCCGGGAGTTGGCCCCTGGGGACTTTCAGTGGGAGCTTTTCAGGCTCGCAGATAAGATGTTTCGGGTTGAGTTTCCTTCGGTGGAGGATCTGCAGAGGCTTTTGAGTTTTGGGATGTGCAAAGTGCCGGGCACAGATTGCATCCTTGAGTTCCATGAGTGGAAGCAGGTGGAGCCTTAGGGCAAGCCACTGACTCAGGCATGGTTGCGTTTTTCCGGAGCCCCTTCCAAGCCGATGCAGGATGCTAGGGTCGTGGCTAGCTTGGGAATCATGATGGGGAATCCTGAGCGAGTGGATATGGCTTTCACCAGAGCTCACGGGATTGCTCGTATACTGGTTAGTATTTTGGATATTGAGTATGTGCCTGAGGTTGTCAAATGGACTTACCGTGGTAAGGTTTTTGACCTTCTGATTAAGTTTGAGGACAAGACCCTATTGGCCGAGGGGGCTAACGGGACTGACGTGGATATGCACGAGGGTGATGACAGCGCGGGAGCGAAGAAGACTATGGTCGATGATGCGGGACGACAGTTGTCCAAGGGTCCGGGGTCCGGGTCTATGACGATCGAGGATGGGGCAGTTCCACCATCCTCGGTGCCTATGACGACTCTGAGATTTGGGACTTTTGAGCTTGCTTCTGCACCACCGAGGTTGTGGAGTGATCGAGTGGATTCGGATGAGGCTATTGAGCTCGCGTTACCTGCTTTGGTTTTTGAGGATGCCGTGAGTCCCATACCTCGGGCTTCATCGGTCTCGGTCAGGGGAGAGGAGGAGGTGCGTAGGCAGACGGCCACTACCTCACGTGCTCAGCATAGTGTCTCTCCTCAGGTTGTGGATCTGGTGTTGGAGGCGTTGACTTCAGGAGGAATCCCGGGGCAAGCGGCCTCGGTTCTCTCCTCTCCTATCGAGGTGCAGGTGCTGCAGGGGGCAGTTCAGCCTTCTTTAGGGCCCGTGTCCCTCTATCCGTCAGTGCTGGACGAGGCCTCGGCGGTGGCGGTCTTACCTTTGGGAGGGGGCCCGAAGCAGGTGGGCTCGGATCCCCCTTCTCCCGCCGCTTCGTCTGCTCTACAGGTCGCGGCATCGCCATCGAGAGGGGGCTCGGGGCAGGAGGCCTCGGGGCCCTACTCACTTGGGGCACCTATGGTGGCCGCCCCTCCGGTGGTGGGGGGGAGTTCAGGCAGGTGGCCCATGCACTTCCTTCCCCCGGTGCGCTGTCGTCTCCGCCTTGTGGGGCGCGTCCGACTTCTCCGGCGTTGGCGAGGGCCTCACTGCGTCCTGGCATTGATGCTAGGGCGTCCGTGGAGGCTAACCAGCTTTGTGTTTGGGGTGAGGCAGGAGACCACATCTCGAGCAGGATTTCTCGAGAGGAGGTTATTGCGTTTGGAGGGATTCCGGATCCGATTTCTGAGGGATGACGGTTGAGCGTCCGTCTCCAGAATCATCCGGAGGTGGACGACATTCAGCAGCGGTGCGCCATGAGGGCGGCCAAGCTTCGTGACGTTGAGGTCACTATTGGTATGTCGGTCAATACCTCTAATTCCATTTTGCATTTTTCTAATGATGAGATTGTCGATAATGCAAATCAGTTAGGAGTTTCACTAGGTAGTAATGCTACTGAAATTTCAAATTATGTTAATGACCTCCTGGATTTAGAGGCCGAGCGGGCTTTAGAGATGATTCGCAACTTAGCAGCGGTTAAGCCCATGAGTGATTCAGAGTTTGATGCGTTGGGGGTCAGAGTGCTCGATAATTTTTGTGTGGATCTTATTCCTCCCATGCCTGAGTCGGAGGAGGAGGATGGTACATCTGTGATTGATGTCGCGAGACCTGCTGAGACTGGTTGTGAGGACCGGTTGCAGAGTCAGAATATCACCAAATGCAAGTGGAAGCGGAAGGTTTATCCGGTGTCCGCAGTGCGTAGGAGTGCTAGGATCCGAACGGCTAAAAAATTCCATGATGAATTATGAAAGAAATCTTTTGGAATAGCAGAGGTCTGAAAGACATGGCTAAAAGAAGATTTCTTGCGGAGGCGTCTCTCGAGCATAGATTAGATTTTATCGCTTTATCGGAAACTGGTAGAGATAATTTTGCGCCACAATTTCTTAATACCTTGTCAGGAGGTATTGATTTTGACTGGCACTGTTTGCCACCGAGAGGGAGATCGGGTGGGATCTTACTCGAAGTTCGATGCGATTCGCTCGAGGTTTGAAGTGTGGTTATGGGAGATTTTGCAGTCAAGTTTCGGGTGCGGTCGAAGGCCGATGGGTTCAATTAGGCTTTGGTGGCGGTATATGGTGCCGCACAGCCTGAACATAAACCTGAGTTCTTGGCTGATCTGGTTAGGATTTGTGGCTCTAAGCAGCTCCCTGTCCTAGTGGCGGGTGATTTTAACATCATTAGAAGGCGTGAGGAGAAGAACAATGACAACTTTGATGACAGATGGTCGTTCATGTTTAATACTATCATTGAAAGCTTGGATTTGAGAGAGATTGAGCTTTCAGGAAGAAAATTCACTTGGGCTAATGCGATGCCAAATCCGACGTTTGAAAAGTAGGATCGTGTGTTGGCTAGCGTCGAATGGGAATAGAAGTTTCCCTTTGTAACAGTTCAGGCTCTTTCCCGTGGAATTTCTGACCATTCGTCGTTATTTGTTGACTCTGGTGAGGCCATCCATTTGGGAAATAAAAATTTGTTCTCTTTTGAGCTTGCTTGGTTTGAGCGAGACGGCTTCTTTGATCTCGTAGCCAGAGAGTGGGCTAAGGATTCCGGAGGTAAGACTGCGCTTGAGCGCTGGCAGAATAAGATCAGGCATTTGAGAAGTTTTCTGCGTGGGTGGGCTAAGCATCTTAGTGGGATATATAAGGTCGAAAAGGAACGGCTCCTTAACCTTATTCAGTCCTTAGATGTAAAAGCAGAAACCACAGTTCTGCCATCCTCGGAGCTTCATGCCAAGCTTGAAGCGGGGATGAGGCTGAAAGAGCTTCTTCGAGAGGAGGAATTGAAGTGGGCATTGCGGGCCAAGGTCCGAGAGTAGTTCAGGGGGACGCGAACACTCAATTCTTTCACATGATCACTAATGGTAAACACAGAAAGAAGAGGATCTTCCAGCTTGAACAAGATGAAGGAACAATTTTAGGACAGGAAAACCTAAATTTATACATTACCAAGTATTACAAGCATCTATTTGGACCCCCAGAGGATAACTGTGTGTCTTTGGATGAGTCCAGGATTGAGGATGTTCCTCAACTAACAGCAGTGGAGAACGATATTTTGGCGGCCCCGTTCACTGAGAAAGAAGTTTTCGAGGCTATATCGCATATGAAAAATAATAAGGCTCCTGGCCCGGTGGCTGAGTTTTATAAGAAGTGCTGGCACATCATTAAGGGGGATCTGTTGCCCTTGTTCAATGATTTCTTCTCTGGGCAGCTTCAGCTTTTCCAACTGAATTTTGGAATGATAACCCTTCTTCCTAAGAAAACAGAGGCTGTGAGAATTGAGAAATTAAGGCCAATCTGTCTTCTTAATGTTAGTTTCAAAAATTTCACCAAGGTCGGGACTAATGGTCTCACACAGATCGCGCATGCTGTGGTGCAGCCTACCCAAACTGCTTTCATGCCAGACAGGAACATCCTTGAAGGGGTTGTGGTCCTTCATGAAACGCTCCATGAGATCAACACGAAAAAGCTAGACGGAGTTGTTTTCAAGGTGGATTTCGAGAAAGCGTATGACAAAGTCAAATGGCCTTTCCTGCAGCACGCCTTACGCATGAAGGGTTTTGATGAAGCTTGGCGATGCCAAGTAGAATCCTTCACGCAAAAAGGGAGTGTTGGAATTGAAGTGAATGATGACATTGGTCATTATTTCCAGACACACAAGGGCATGCGACAAGGTGATCCAATGTCTCCTATTATGTTCAACATTGTGGTTGACATGTTGGCGATTCTGATAGGAAGGGCCAAGGAGGCTGGTCAGGTGGGTCGATTGGTGCCTCATCTAGTTGATGGAGGTCTATCCATCCTGCAGTAAGCTGATGATACAATCATCTTTATGGAGCACGACTTGGCGAAAACGAGAAATATGAAGCTGGTGTTATGCTTATTTGAACAATTGACCGGACTAAAGATCAATTTTCATAAAATTGAGTTGTTCTGCTTTGGTAGAGCCAATGAGGAACAAGAGGCTTATAGGCAATTGTTTGGATGCGAATTGGGGTGGTTACCTTTCACTTACTTAGGTATACCCATTCACCATCGTAAGCTGACAAACAGGGAATGGAAGAGCATCGAAGACCGGTTTGAGAAGAAACTAAGTTGCTGGAAGGGAAAACTCATGTCTTATGGAGGCCGACTGATCCTTATTAATTCGGTGCTCACGAGTATGCCTATGTTTCTCTTATCTTTTTTCGAAGTCCCAGTTGGTGTTAGGAAAAGTCTGGACTTCTATCGATCACGGTTCTTCTGGCAGAGTGATGAAACAAAGAGAAAATACCGACTAGCCAAATGGATATCATCTGTCGACCAAAGAACCAGGGGGGCCTTGGTATTGAGAATCTTGAAGTCAAAAACAGATGTCTTCTCAGCAAGTGGCTGTATAAACTTTCAGTTGACACCGAGGCCACTTGGGCGCAGATTCTCGTAATAAGTATCTGCATTCCAAGACGTTGTCCCAGGTGACAGTGAGACCCACAGACTCGCCGTTTTGGAAGGGGCTTATGAGAGTCAAAGCTGCCTTCTTTAATAGAACTAAGTTTATAGTCGGTAACGGTAACACCACTCGCTTCTGGGAGGATACTTGGCTTGGTGAGTGCCGTTGGCGCTTCAGTATCCGTCCCTGTATCGTATTTCTCAACGACGTGATGCTCTTGTTGCCACGATTTTGCAGTCCATTCCCCTTAATATTCAGTTTAGGAGGGCGCTTGTGGGCGACTGGTGGGAAGCATGGCTTCATTTGGTGAGTAGACTGATGGAGGTTCAGCTATCTCACCAACCCGATAAGTTGTGTTGGAAGCTTACTAGGTCTGGTGAGTTCACTGTCAAGTCGATGTATATCGATGTCATTAACTCAAGTGTTATTCCTAGTTCCAAAGAGGTTTGGAAAGTCAAAGTTCCTTTGAAAATTAAAGTGTTTATGTGGTTTCTGCATAAACAAGTCATTCTAACAAAGGATAATTTGATTAAGCGCAACTGGACAGGATCTACTAGGTGTAGTTTTTGTCAACGGGGCAAAACCATCAAGCACCTATTCTTTGACTGCCCTTTGGCAAAGGTTTTGTGGCATATGGTGCATATTGCCTTTAACATTACTCCTCCGAATTCGGTCAGTACGTTATTTGGAACGTGGCTTGTTGGGATAGAGTCCGAAACAGCCAGACACATTCGTGTAGGAGTATGTGCTTTGTTGTGGGCAATTTGGAATTGCAGAAATGATTTGACCTTTAACAGAAAAACGAATATTCATTTTTTGCAGGTTTTATTCTGAGCTACTGCGCTGATCCGTATGTGGTCCTTACTCACTCCGATGGAGGCCAGGGAGCGTTTGGTTACTGGATCTGTTTGATGGGAGATGGTAGCGCGGGATATCTTCAACCGGTTTGGATGGCGGTTATGTAGTAGGATAGGAAATTAGTTTACCTATCTTTGTTTTGCCAGCCGGTTGTGGCTTTTGGGCCTTGTGTTTCTGGCGTTGTGGCTCTTTATGAGCTTGCCGTTATTTTGTTTTCAGACTTTTACGACCTTGTTGAACAACTTTATTTATATATTTATGTGGCCATATGCATCGTTCTGATGCAGAGGCCGGGGAGACCCCCTTTTTGAAAAAAAAGAAAAGAAAAAGTAGGTCGTTTGCATGCTTGATCAAGCTCGCCCAACTGGATCCCGACTCTAGGGGGCGTGTAGTGCCTCAGCACAAGACAATGCTACAGGAACTCTTAGGCAACATATCGTATTATTGTATGCATGTATGTATTCCGGCCTAGAGAATCGGCATGAAAGATTTTATATTGACTTACCCCTGTGCAGGAGAAGGTGTCAACGGGGGTGCAGAAGTGTGACCGCGAAGAGTTGCAGGAGGCGTAACACTACAAGGAATACATGACTACAAGCACTAAGAGTTTTCGTAGAGTAGGGGGGCAATGGCCCCCTTTGGCCCCAGGAAGCTCCGCCACTAATTGTGCGGTATGTAATTTATTGATCGCAGTCTGAACAAGAAAATGAAATCCGATCCGTATTTTTCCTGTGCTATCAGAGAATGATATGCTTCATTCAGAACCATTGCGTTCACTTTAGTGTGTGGTCAACATGAAATAGTATGTCTTATCTTATCATACATTTAGTCACTTCTTTTGTGCTTCTATTCCTTAACTGAAGTTTTGTTTTGATACCTCAGACTCCTCTAAATAAATGTGTGATGGCTATTCCATTATTATGCAAAAGCTTTTCGAAGTTGTTGATAAACATATAAGCAGAGGAACTTTGATAAGGAATCTGAACATGAGGAGACTTCCAATCCCAAGTGAGAAGCTCATTTGGCTACTTGAGTTACTGGTATAAAGAATTTGTATTCATGAATGTAGTCCCCCCACCCACATGCGCTCGTGTCCCACTTCTCTTTTTATCATGTACTATAGGTTTAACTACAGCAACAAAAAAAGCAAGGAAGACGAATTTTCATGTTGTTGAGCAAATAGCAAAAAATACCATATTACCGGCTAGGGTTATGAAAAACTACCTATTTTCTTAATTTTTCAAAATGCTACCACTATTTTGGTTGGCTATTCCAAAAAAACAAGTAACTGAAGGATTAATCGTGATTATGACATGAAGGGCCCACCCGTCAGGTCCACGTGGCAAGAAAAAGTCAATGCCATTATGTAAAACATTAATTTGACCGTTATGACTGCATGGGGTCCACATGTCAGCTTGTCTCCCTTCTCTCCATACACTGCCCGGCGCCCAGCCCCCTCCTGCTCCCAAGCCGACCCATGCTCCCGGCCGGAGGAGAAGCGCCGCTGATAGCAGCGGCGGCGGCGGCGGGCAGCAAGCAACAACGACAACAATGGGTGGCAAATGACAGTGGAGGCAAGCAGCGGCGGCAAGCAGAGAGGTGAAAAGCAGCGGCGGCAAGCGGGAGCAACGACACGCAGCAGTGGCGAGCGCCGACGATGGCTTAGCTCGAGCTATGTCTGGCCACGGTCGCGCATGGTTAGCGGGTGAGCTAGCTAGCTAGCTTCGACTGCTTCCGTGCGTGAGGTAGCTAGCTCCGGCTGGCTGCAGTCGCAAACCCGATTGCTTTTTTCAGAAAATGTACTAGCGCGGGAAGGGCGGTGTGCATCGCGCCCGTGAGTGATTCCGTCTGTCTTTTGCCGAATGGATTTCGCGCGCCAGGGAGGAGTCCTACTCCCACCGGGAGTAGGACTCCCTCCTTTCCTAGTTGGAGTAGGAGGGGGAAGGAAGGGAGAGAGGAGAGGAAGGAAAGGGGGGCGCGGCCTGCCCTAGCCGCCCCTCCTCTTCTCCACTTAGGGCCCATGAGGCCCATTAACCCCCCCGGGGGGTTCCGGTAACCCCTAGTACTTCGGTATATGCCCGAAACCACCCGAAACTATTCCGGTGTCCGAACATAGTCATCCAATATATCTATCTTTACGTCTCGACCATTTCGAGACTCCTCGTCATGTCCGTGATCATATCCTGGACTTCGAACTACCTTCGGTACATCAAAACACAAAAACTCATAATACCGATAGTCACCGAACTTTAAGCGTGCGGACCCTACAGGTTCGAGAACTATGTAGACATGACCGAGACACGTCTCCGGTCAATAACCAATAGCGGAACCTGGATGCTCATATTGGCTCCCACATATTCTACGAAGATCTTTATCGGTCAAACCGCATAACAACATACGTTGTTCCCTTTGTCATAGGTATGTTACTTGCCCGAGATTCGATCGTCGGTATCTCAATACCTAGTTCAATCTCGTTACCGGCAAGTCTCTTTACACGTTATGTAATGCATCATCCCGCAACTAACTCATTAGCTACATTGCTCATTAGCTACATTGCTCATTAGCTACATTGCTTGCAAGGCTTATAGTGATGTGCATTACCGAGAGGGCCCAGAGATACCTCTCCGACAATCGGAGTGACAAATCCTAATCTCGAAATACGCCAACTCAACATGTACCTTCGGAGACACCTATAGAGCTCCTTTATAATCACCCAGTTACGTTGTGACGTTTGGTAGCACACAAAGTGTTCCTCAGGTAAACGGGAGTTGCATAATCTCATAGTCATAGGAACATGTATAAGTCATGAAGAAAACAATAGCAACATACTAAACAGTCAATTGCTAAGCTAACGGAATGGGTCAAGTCAATCACATCATTCTCCTAATGATGTGATCCCGTTAATCAAATGACAACTCATGTCTATGGCTAGGAAACACAACCATCTTTGATCAACGAGCTAGTCAAGTAGAGTCATACTAGTGACACTATGTTTGTCTATGTATTCACACATGTATTATGTTTCCGGTTAATACAATTCTAGCATGAATAATAAACATTTATCATGATATGAGGAAATAAATAATAACTTTATTATTGCCTCTAGGGCATATTTCCTTCAGAAGGCAATGAGTGGAAACCCGCTTTTAAAACCAAGTTTGGTCTCTATGAGTGGTTAGTCATGCCTTTTGGTTTACCTCAAGCACCTAGTACCTTTATGTGATTGATGCATCATGTGCTTATGAAATTAATTGGAAAAAGTGTTGTAGTCTATTTTGAAGATATCCTTGTGTTTAGTGAAACTCTTGATGACCATGTCAAACACGTTAGGTAAGTCTTGCAAATTCTAAGAGATGAGAAACTTTATGCCAATCATGATAAGTGCACATTTGGTGTAGACAAGCTCATTTTCTTTGGTTTTGTTGTCTCCTCTAAGGGCATTGAAGTAGATGAATCTAATATTGATACTATTAAAACTTGACCCCAACCCACCAATTAAAACTATGTGCGTAGTTTCTTGCGTTAGCCGATTTTTATCGTCGTTTTGTGAAAGACTTTAGCACCGTTACTTCAACTTTACATGCTTTGAGTAAGAAGAATGCACCATTCATATGGGAACCCTCAGAAGATTGCGCGTTCAGTGAGTTTAAGAATTAGCTAACACATGCACCATTGCTTGTTTTACTCAATTTTGATAAAACATTTGAAGTACATTTGTGATGCTAGTGGTAATGGCATAGGTGGCGTTTTAATGCAAGAGAAATGTCCGATAGCTTATTTTAGTGAGAAACTATCCAGCCCACAATTGAACTACCCCATATATGACAACGAATTGTATGCATTGAAGAGAGTTTTGCATGTTTGGGAGCATACCTCGGGCCTAGTGAGTTTGTTATTGACACAGACCATGAAACTCTCAAATGCTTACATGGCCAAACCAAGTTAAATAAAAGACATGCCAAATAGAGTGAATTAGTATAATCTTTCCTTATGTCATCAAATACATTAAGGGCAAGGAAAATGTTGTAGCGGATGCTCTTTCTCACAAGTGCATGTTCATTACTGGACTTGAGCTAAATGTGATTAATTTTGAGTATATGAGCATGGGTGCATGACGCATACTTTGCGTTACCCTTTGCCAAGTGCCAAACTAACGCCTGTTTGGAGGGTTACTATATGAAAGATGGGTACCTTATACGTGCTAACAAACTTTGCAGTCTCGAGTCTTCTTTGCGTTTTCTCTTTTTGCAAGAGAACTCATGGGACATTTTGGACGCGACAAGACGCATGCCACGCTCTCCAACAAATACTATTGGCCCAAGATTTTTCGTGATGTGGCGTGTTCAAACAACCGTTGTTCCACATGCCATAAAGCTAAGTCAAAAACCCAATTTCATGGCTTGTACATGCCTCTTCCAATTGTGTTTAAATCGGCCGAACGGACGCCTTACTGACGTATTGACTGTAATGTAAAGTGATAGTAGTTTCTTTATCAAAATTGAAGCAGTGATAGTACTGATAGTTCTATGCTATATACCTTGTACAATGCAAGGTGTTTAGGAAAGGTGTTTAAGAAAATAAATTAATTTTTTGAAGTATCAGTGCTCATTTATAGAAGGTAGACGTTTAATTATCATCCTCCTGTAAAGATAGCCACTGGTGTCTTGAGAAAAACTTGGCTCATTTTATCCGACACCTTTTCTAAACACCTTACATTGTACTGTACAAGGTCTCAGTTGGGCAAACGACACTCCTAATTTTCTCCGGTGTGAGTGATGGAGCAGCCACGTTACACGTTGTGGTCTATCGTCACGCACGCACGCACGCAGTGGCAGTTCCGTGCGCCGTAATGATCCTCGTCGCAGGGAGGGGAGGGTTGGTTTACCTAATGCGCTTAGCCGCGCACCTAAATCTCAAGCGCTTGACACCCCGCACCTGTTCCAGTCAAAGCGGCCTTCTTGAGACGTGGAATCAGTAGGCCGCCACTGCACCAACTGCCCTGAAATCTGCTTCACAGGAGACGCTCTGCGACGTGCCCTGCTTCTCACCCTTCAATGAATCGCATCGCAAGATAAAGAAAAAACAGAGTATTTAACCAAAAACTATCACAATTCACGGAACCGTGACGAAAAACTACCACTTTACGATTTTGTCCCGAAAACTACCACTTTTTACTAATCTATGACAAAAAACTACCATGTGTGTAAATCAACAGATTCATCCATTTTAAACACGTTTATGATAGACCTGGCCCGCATGTAAGTGCTGCTCGCCGGCGCAGGGGGTGCGCGGCGGAGCTGCTGCTGCTCACCGGCGCGCGCGGGGAGGG
>NC_041385.1:506601773-506609431 GCF_002162155.2 Triticum dicoccoides | reverse complement strand
CGGCGGCGGCGACCAGCGCAGCCAGGGGCGAAGGGCGGCGGGGAGGGGGGAGGGGCACCCGCGGCCACGGCCGGCGACTCCAGCGGCGAGCGGCTTCCGCGGTTGCACCTGCGGCGAAGTGCGGCTCCGGCTGCACATGTTGGCCCGTTGGCGCCTGAAATATGGGCCCGGCCTGGCAGAAACGTGATTAACCGCGGCGAAGTGGGCGGTTCCACGACATGGTAGTTTTTAGTCATAGATTAGTAAAAAAGTGGTAGTTTTCGGGATAAAATCGTAAAGTGGTAGTTTTTCGTCACGGTTCCGTGAATTGTGGTAGTTTTTGATTAAATACTCGAAAAAAACAAACCATGGTGCCCTATACATGAGGATGCGCGATCTGCGGCCACGATCCGCCGATATTACAGCGCTAGCTAATTCCGGCGGTAAGGCATGGTCCGTGCCTTGCGAGTACTTCACCAAAATATTTCTTCGAGAACGGGTTCTTTAGCATTTCCTGCCCTACAAATTCGTGACATGATCTTTCTTCGTTCCCTGTTATACAGGCCTGCAAGCTTTTTCTTCTCTCATTTCTACCACCTACTACTATTACGATCGCATACCATATCTTAATTTCTGTGTCGTGGTATACATATATTTTTCCGTAAATAAAGTGACTCTTGACCCTACATGTCAGTTCAAAGTCAAACGAAAATGCATCATCTTGTGAAAGAAAAAGTGACCCTTGGGACCGCCAAAGGAATGCACACGTACGCGCACATATGTTGTTGTTCCAGGCACAAGTCAACGAGGACACCAAAGAGAAGAGAATAATAAGCCCTGGTTTATATTAATTAATTAATTTCTTTTGTTTAATTAGTTGGACACGAATAGAGCCGTTGCCTTTAGTATTTTCCCTCCAATAAGCAACCAACCCTAACTACTCCTACACTCCCATAACGCTTCTGGTGAGAAAAAAAGGGGTCGCACGTACTCCCCTTCTTCCCCGAGACGCCAAACCCATTACCGCACCGTTGCCATGATAAAATCAAATCCAAGCCCTGTCTATTTATCTATCTATATCTACGCACACTGCTGCTCCAATCCATCGTCATCAATCCGTTCAAGCCTCTCGTGATTGAACTCCATCCCATCTTCGCCAAGATCTTCTTCGTGTTTCTCTGCATTGCCAGTGGTCGGTTGCCCGTGCAAGAAGATGCAAGAGGCCTCGTCGTCTTCTCTCCCGGCGCTGAGCAGCGCCTACCAGCCTCTCCCGTCGCTCTACCTCGGCTTCTTGGCGATATGGGCGGCGTCGGGGATCTCCTGGGCCTTCAGCTCTTGGAGGAATCGGCACTTCCAGGTCTGTTGAATCCTGCCGTTCAATTTCAACAACTTTTTTTTTTCTGCCAGAACTATATATGAACTTTAGACAGAATTTTCAGTATGTAAACTCTGCTTTGGGCGTCTGATTAAATTGACAGAGACTATTGCATTCGTAATTCCGTTGTGTTGGTTAGTTTTATAATTTTGCTTCGTTTTACGGCAGGCGAATAACCTTCAGTGGATCCTGGCCTTGGTTCCCCTGATCAAAGCTTTGCAAATGGCACTCTCGTTTCTGTTCTGGTGAGCAGTCCGATTCTTTTTGCATATTTTCTCACTTCACAATGTTCAGTTTGGCAACTTTGATCCCTGAAAAAAAATGTGAACAAGCCCCCTGAAGTTGCTGCAGAAGGTCTGAATTTGGGTGGCGTGTATGCAGGTACTCGTGCGTACACCTCCACACATGCTCGCTGTGGATGTCGTTCGGCGTGTACGTGACGGGGATCCTCTTCCAGACGGCCTCCTTCGTCTCCTTCATGCTCATCTCGCACGGCTACTGCATCATGTACGAGCGCCTCTCCATCCGGGAGAGACGCACGACTGCGGGGCTCGGATGCCTCCTCTACCTTAGCCTCATCGGCTATAAAGCCGCAGTCCCTTATTTCACCGTAAGCCATCTGTCTTCTTCTGCGATTTATTTGTTTGGGGATTCTGTACAATTAGCTATCCAAGAAGCCAGATGATCAGAAACTGTGCTCTGATTTTGGACAGGGTTTTCTTCTGATGAACTACTTCGCGTCATTCTACATCATATTCCGCCGCACGTCGCAATGCCTGCTGGTTCTGCGCGAGCAGCTTAATTTCGTGGAGGAGGAAGACATCCATTCACTGCATGGGACACTCAACACCAAGTACACAATGTTTAAGTAAGCGGTCCTTATTCCTGACGAACACTTGCAGTATTTTTTGTACTCTTAAAATAATAACGCATGTGCTTAGCTCCTTGTTTTCTTCTCTTCAGGAGATTTCAGGGTACAATGCAGGTGGCAGCAGTGGCATTCATCATGGTAACAATCAGCTTTGGCTGCGCATGCACACAGTTTTCTTATGGTACGATCAGAAATTGGTAAGAAGATGCATACTGAACTGTGATGGTGCCATTTGTGACTTCAGGTGTACATGAGGGCTGATGATACGCCGGATAACTACTGGTTCCGCGTGTTGGTACGCGAATGGGTGCAGTTCTGCATCTTCATGTACATTGGGTGAGTATAGATTATCGCCGGACAGGGTCGTTAGAAGCAACCGAAACACCATCTTGAGCTGAAATGTGACATGAATTCCAAATGTCCAGGTGGAGCTTCAGGATCCCTGAAGCATCACTCCACCTGCCGGTCATGCCCCTGATGAAGTCAAACTGGGAGATTGCAATGCCACCCATTTACAGCGTGGTATGGTCACCTAACCTCACTTCATTTCTTTAGCATCTTGTGTTCTTATGGTCAGAAACACTCGACTGAAATGCGCCGTGCATACTGTAACGACACAGGAAATGGATGCAGCCGATTTCAGAGGGCTCGTCTCGGACCAATGGCATGTCGGAGTGGTAGGCAACACTGAACAATTAATTCAGTTATTTGTTCATCTTTGTGTTATGATCGCAGAGTTGTTGCATTTGAATCTAACACCCGGTGATACTGCAGAGGACATCTCATGCCGACGCGTGCTACTCTTCACAGCCGTTGCTGGTGCTAGTTCAGAATCCTAGCCCGAAGGTCTCCCGTGCCGCCGTAGCTTCAGGTTTCAGTTGAAGGAGGACAGACCAGGTTCATCTGTGAGGACCGGGAGATGCAGAAGATGACATAGGCCAACTGCCTGATCCGGAAACCGGTGATAGGGCGGTTGGGTTGCAACAGAGAAATATTGGACTCCACGGTGCAGTAGCTTCATGTTAGCACTAGGAAAGAGTCTGCAGTTTTTCTGTAGACTGACAAACAGAGATGCGTTCGCTTCTTCAGCGGTGAATCCACCTTTTTTGCATCCCAAAGTATATCTCGTTCTTCTCCAAGTACAGCAAGATTTTTCACATGTGAAAGACACGATCCAAAATGAACGGCTAGCAATTCCATTTTTCATCCGGTGGTGTGCATTTAGAGCATCTATGGCCGGAGCCCCATTTCCGCACCAAACGTCCGGTGGTCGGGCCCAACCACTGCCAGACAAAAAACTTTCACCACCCAAGACCTGACAAACTCAGTCCAAACGTCCAGGCTGACCGGGCACCTCCCAATACCCAGCTCATATGTGGGTTGGATATAGGGGCGTCTGGATGCGTCCGATATGTCGGGTCAGACAGGCCGGACCTATTTCAAATCCACTTCAAATTGACTGGTCCATCAAATTGAGCGCACTCCTCCCGTGTCCATGCCGCCACCCACCTGCACCCTTGCTACCCGTTCGCGCTGCCGCCCTCATCCACCGTCGTAGATGTTGTTGTCGACTACCTTATCCGCCACCGGGGGCATGGATGATGCCTGGGCGGAATCCGTGGGGATCCTGGACTGTGGTTGCCAGTTGCAAGGCGAAGAATGTCGCCAGAAGGGAGCGCCGTAGGAAGCTACGCGAGTGAGAAGGTAGTTGCAGAGAGGTCGGTGCGGAGATGGCTGGTGATGAGTGTTGGGGAACGTAATAATTTCAAAAAAATTCCTACGCACACGCAAGATCATGGTGATGCATAGCAACGAGAGGGGAGAGTGTTGTCCACGTACCCTCGTAGACCGAAAGCGGAAGCGTTAGAACAACGCGGTTGATGTAGTCGTACGTCTTCACGGCTCGACCGATCAAACACCGAAACTACTGAAGGAAATATGCCCTAGAGGCAATAATAAAGTTATTATTTATTTCCTCATATCATGATAAATGTTTATTATTCATGCTAGAATTATATTAACCGGAAACATGATACATGTGTGAATACATAGACAAACATAAACGTCACTAGTATGCCTCTACTTGACTAGCTCATTAATCAAAGATGGTTATGTTTCCTAACCATAGACATGTGTTGTCATTTGATTAACGGGATCACATCATTAGGAGAATGATGTGATTGACATGACCCATTCCATTAGCCTAGCACTTGATCGTTTAGTATATTGCTATTGCTTTCTTCATGACTTATACATGTTCCTCTAACTATGAGATTATGCAACTCCCGTTTACCGGAGGAACACTTTGGGTGCTACCAAACGTCACAACGTAACTGGGTGATTATAAAGGAGTACTACAGATGTCTCCGAAGGTACATGTTGGGTTGGCGTATTTCGAGATTAGGTTTTGTCACTCCGATTGTCGGAGAGGTATCTCTGGGCCCTCTCGGTAATGCACATCACTATAAGCCTTGCAAGCAATGTAGCTAATGAGTTAGTTATGAAATGATGCATTACATAACGAGTAAAGAGACTTGCCGGTAACGAGATTGAACTAGGTATTGGATACCGACGATCGAATCTCGGGCAAGTAACATACCGATGACAAAGGGAACAACGTATGTTGTTATGCGGTTTGACCGATAAAGATCTTCGTAGAATATGTAGGAGCCAATATGGGCATCCAGGTTCCGCTATTGGTTATTGACCAAGAATTGTTCTAGGTCATGTCTACATAGTTCTCGAACCCGTAGGGTCCGCACGCTTAACGTTATGATGACAGTTTCATTATGAGTTTATAAGTTTTGATGTACCGAAGTTTGTTCGGAGTCCCGGATGTGATCACAGACATGACGAGGAGTCTCGAAATGGTCGAGACATAAAGATTGATATATTGGAAGCCTATGTTTGGACATCGGAAGTGTTTCGTGTGAAATCGGCATTTTACCGGAGTACCGGGGGGTAACCGGAACCCTCCCGGGGGTTATTGGGCCTTCATGGGCCCTAAGGGAGAAGAGGAGAGGAGGCAAGAGGTGGGCTGCGCCCCCTCCCCTCCCTAGTCCGAATAGGACAAGGAGAGGGGGGCGCCCCCCCCCTTCCTTCCCTTCTTCCTCCTCCTTCCCCTTTCTCCTACTCCAACTAGGAAAGAAGGGAGTCCTACTCCCGGTGGGAGTAGAACTCCCCCTTGGCGCGCCCTCCTTGGCCGGCCGCCCCCTCCCCCTTGGCTTCTTTATATACGGGGGCAGGGGGGCGCCCTAGAACACACAAGTTGATCTACGGATCGTTCCTTAGCCGTGTGCGGTGCCCCCCTCCACCATATTCCACCTCGGTCATATCGTCGCGGAGTTTAGGCGAAGCCCTGCGCCGGTAGAGCATCATCATCGTCACCACGCCGTCGTGCTGACGGAACACATCCCCGACACTTTGCTTGATCGAAGTCCGGGGATCGTCATCGAGCTGAACGTGTGCTGAACTCGGAGGTGCCATACGTTCGGTACTTGGATCGGTCGGATCGGAAGACGTACGACTACATCAACCGCGTTGTCATGACGCTTCCGCTTATGGTCTACGAGGGTACGTAGACAATACTCTTCCCTCTCGTTGCTATGCAATCACCGTGATCTTGCGTGTGCGTAGGAATTTTTTTGAAATTACGACGTTCCCCAACAGTGGCATCCGAGCCTGGTTTTATGCGTGATGTCATATGCACGAGTAGAACACAAGTGAGTTGTGGGTGATACAAGTCATACTGCTTACCAGCATGTCATACTTTGGTTCGGCGGTATTGTGAGATGAAGCGGCCCGGACCGACATTACGCGTACGCTTACGCGAGACTGGTTTCACCTTACGAGCACTCGTGCTTAAAGGTGGCTGGCGGGTGTCTGTCTCTCTAAATTTAGCTGAATCGAGTGTGGCTACGCCCGGTCCTTGCGAAGGTTAAAACAGCACTAACTTGACGAACTATCGTTGTGGTTTTGATGCGTAGGTAAGAACGGTTCTTGCTAAGCCCGTAGCTGCCACATAAAATTTGCAACAACAAAGTAGAGGACGTCTAACTTGTTTTTGCAGGGCATGTTGTGAGGTGATATGGTCAAGACGTGATGCTATATTTTATTGTATGAGATGATCATGTTTTGTAACCGAAGTTATCGGCAACTGGCAGGAGCCATATGGTTGTCGCTTTATTGTATGAAATGCAAACGCCATGTAATTGCTTTACTTTATCACTAAGCGGTAGCGATAGTCGTAGAAGCAATAGATGGCGTAACGACAACGATGCTACGATGGAGATCAAGGTGTCGCGCCGGTGACGATGGTGATCACGACGGTGCTTCGAAGATGGAGATCACAAGCACAAGATGATGTGTAACATCCCAAAATTCTAAATTTTGGAATGTTATAAATAAATAGATAGATTGATTGTTTGGTTGACTGTTGTGTGACTGATTGAGTGAAATTCGAAACTTTTGAAAGTTAAATAAGAGGGAATAAAAGGACTTTCCCAAACTTTCATTTTCTTTTCTGATCTTCATGAATTCAAATTCTTTTCATCACAAAACCCTGGAGAGAAGATGACATGACTTCTTCCATTTATTTAGATGACAAGGGGTGTTGAAAATATTTGAATTTCATTTGGAAAATATTTCCAATCCTGGAACTTTATGCAACTCAATGATTTTCACGAGCGAAGATAAAATGACTTCTTCAAAACATATGAAATATGAGTTGGGAGTTTCAAACAATTAAACTCAAAGTTCTTTTGAATTTATTTTCAATTTGGAGTTATTTGGGTTTTATTCAAATTATTTTTCTCCAAAAATAAAATATACAGAAATTAGGGTAACATGATTCCTTACATCACAAAATTTGAGAGAAATAATTTTGAATTAATTTTGGTATTTTTAAAATGATTTTCGTTGGGTTTTATTAGACCAGTAGCACTCTTTGAATATCTGAATTTTTGTGTATTTTATTTGTAACTAGAATAATGTTCATCTCGTAGGAAATCTTTTTCTGAAAATTTTGATATATTATATGCCTAGGTTGTATTTTTATTTTATTGGTTTTATTTTTATTTAATGTCTGTAAAATAAAATTCCTCGCCGACTGGGCCGGCCCAGCACCCGAGCCTGGCCATGGCCCAGCAAGCCGCCGCCTTCGTCCCCGACTCCGCCTCCCGCACGCATCGCTGTCGCCGTTTCCCTCCCGGAGTCCGCCTCTCGCGCCGCCTTGCCTTGCCCCCTCCTCCACGCCATCTCGTCCCTCCCCCTCCTTAAAAGCCGCGCCTAGCCCCGCCGCCTCTCTTTCCTCCCGAGCCGCGCCTGCCCCGCAGATCGACCACCGCCGCCGCACTTAGCCGCGCCGCCGCCGCCGGATCTCACCGCCACCGCCGCACTTTGCCGCCGTCGCCGCCCCGCGCACTCGCCGGAGCA